>NC_053432.1:37876433-38176433 GCF_007990345.1 Gossypium hirsutum
ATGCCGATTCTGCATTTCAGGCTTGTGAGTATGCGAATGCTCTCAAGACATAGAGTAAATTGTTAGATCTAGCACCGCAAAGTGGGTAAGTAAGTTCGTGTGACGTTTTAGCATATTTCGGAAAAAGGAGCCTCGATGGGCCAAAATTGGGCCCAATGGGCTTACGGACCAATATGGGTAAGAGATGGGCAAAGTAGCATGTTAGTTAGATGGTTGAACCAAATTGCATAAAATGGCTAAAAATTTCTAAAATAACGTGTGTAGTTGCGTAAGTACGAAATTATTCCTAAAGAGCATAATTACCGAAATACCCCTAGGGTTTAAAATGGCTAAACTGCATGATTGATTAATACTGTACTGTACATGATATGCTTTATTAATATCTATTGCATGGGATTGGGGGTATTGATGGAGGAGTATTGAAAGTGGTTCATCCACGTACTGGAGGCTTTGCCTCAACTTACTGATATTTGAGCAGCGTTGCTGCAACTGTGGAGTGTAGAGCTGGATGGGTTGAGATATTCCCACATGGAGTGTAGGGCTGGTACGGGCAGTGTAGCGGTTGGTGGGTTGAGTAGTCTCCCCAGATGGGTTTGCATGCATTACTACTATTGTTACCTATGTTACTGAACTGGGCCTATGGGCCACACTGTTATGTTAAAAAGGCTTAGGCCTTGCTACTGTGTTCTGAAAAGGGCTTCGGTCCACTGTGTACTGTTTTCTGAATAGGGCTTAGGCCCAATGGGCTCGAGCTGATTTGGGCTTTGGATGGGTTTCTGTATACACTGAGTTTTCCCAAACTCACCCCTTCCTCTTCCATCCTTGCAGGTGAGCCCTAGATGGTGGACTTGGAGCTGGGCGGGATTCAGAGTGGCCATGAAGATGGATTGCCGATTTAAATAAGTTTAGCATTTAATTTGGATTATTTTTATTATGCTTAAAGTTGTAATAAGGCCGCTCTTTTACTTAATTTTATTTGAGGATTATTAAACCGGTTAGCACTAGGGTTCGTTTTATAAAAACTACTCGTTTTAAAAGATCACGATGACGCGCAAAGTTTCCGCAAAGTAAATGTTTTTCGAAGAAAATAAATATTTTAAGAAAACGTTTTTCAACCTTAATCATTTCTTAAGATGGACATAACCAAACGGTTTTCTCAAATTATACGAGATGTTAGAGTGTGGCAATGGCGGTATGCATGTCTAGGATTGGATCCGAAGGGAGCTTGGTACTTAAGCAGTTCGACGGACTCACCTCCTCTTCTTCCTGGTTTCCTACTTGGTGCACAGCTTCCATTCACTCTAACCTACTTTTAAAAGTGTCTTTTACAACACCAACTAAGTTTCCAACTAAGTAATACGGAATGTTTTGAACGCTTCGATGTGGCGCATCAGATCCGGTCATAACGTCTAGGCCGGGTTTGGGTGTTACATTTAGTGGTATCAGAGCCTGGCTGCAATAACTCAGCTGTGGATCGGGTCCGAAATCTTTAAAAAAAAAGTTTTTTTTAGTTTTTCAAAGATGTTCATAGTTTTTCTATGACAGGTTAAATCATAGTTTTAAATAAAAGTGTTTTCAAATGAAATCTTTTTATTTTCGATAAACAAAAACATGGGTTTTTATGGACAGATAAAGAAGTGGCACACTGAATCCCGCACCAAGTCTGTAAGTGTTCTTTTTCTGCTTTAAATATTTATATGGAACTGGACTGGAATAATACTGTAGATAGTACTGAGCCTTAGAGATAGTGCTATTGATAAGATAGTATTAGGGCTACAAAACTGGGACCGTAGCTAAATTGTGATTGCGCGAAAATAACTCTGAAACTCTATCTATTCGTAAGACATTCTGTAATAAACAGTGGAACTAGTAAACTAATGTCATAAAATTCGTAATCAAGAGGCTGTGGTCGAGGCCGAGCTAGCACTCAAGCTGGATCTGCGTCATTTGAACACATACCAGCTGGCGAGGTACGTCCACCACCGGTTAATGAAAATGGGCCGTATGACCGGGCCGCAGGGGATGACGCTTTTTCTCAGGCCATGTTGACGGTTTTGGAAAGGGTGGCCGGAGCTAACGTCAGGCCCATGAATAGGGGGTCGATTTCTGAATGACTTCGGGCCAACGGAGCTGGGATTTTTAAGGGCATATCTGGAGTGGCCCCAAATGTGGCTGAGTACTCGTTGGAAGCCACAGAGCAGATCATGGATGACCTGGACTACTCAGTAGAATAGAAGTTGAAAGGGGCGGTGTCGTTACTGCGGGATGAAGCGTATCAGTGGTGGATTACTGTGAGAGAGGGTACCCCAGCTGAGAGGGTAACATAGGAGCTGTTCAAACAGACCTTTAAGGCAAAATATGTTGGAGCTAGCTATGTGGATGCACGCAGAAAGGAGTTCTTGAATCTGACTCAGGAAATAAGACATTGCTGAATATGAGGCGGGTTCCTACGATTGAGTCGGTATGCTAATGGCATCGTTTCCACCGAATACGAGCGCAACGTTCGTTTTGAGGATGGTCTCAGAGATGAGTTAAGGGTGCTCATAGCTCCGCAGAGAGAGCGAGATTTCACTGCACTGGTAAAGAAGGCTAAGATAGCCGAGGAGGTGAAACAAACCGAACGGAAGAATCGTGATAGGGATCAGAGTCGGTTCAGGAGGGATGCTGGACCAGCGGGTGCTGCAAATCGGAATGTTAAGAGAGCTAGGGTGGAGGAACCGGTTCGAGCAGTTCCAATGAACACAGGTAGACCGCAAGCTTGTGGGGATTGCGGCAGAACGCATCAAGGAGAGTGCTGGAAGCGTTCTGGGGCTTGTCTTTGTTATGGGTCTAAGGAGCATAGGATTAAGGATTGTCCTAGGAGGGCCACTCAGGCTCAGGTGGCCGAACAAGGGGCTGTACGACCGGCTCAACCTGTGAGGGATGGACCGCCGCTGCCAAGAGGTCATGGACAAGGTCGCGGTGGTAATGGCCGTGGACGTGGGGCACCTGGCAGGGGTATTGGTAACGCGGATGCTCGTCAGCTAGCTTTGGTGTATGCTGCTCATCGCCGCGAAGAGGGTGACGAACCTGATGTCATAACTGGTATGTTTTTATATATAGTGTACCTTATACTGCTCTGATTGACGTGGGATCAACCCACTCATATGTGGCATATAACATTTCTGGGGTATTGGGTGTGCATTCCGAGGAGACTGTATGTGGAGTGTCTGTGATAAGTCCTTTAGGTCATTCGGTTAAGGTAGAGACTCTCTTCAAGGAGGTGCCTCTGGAGATTCAAGGCAGGGTTTTCTGTAGCGATTTGATGGAGTTATCGCTTGAAGAATTCGATTTGATACTAGGGATGGATTGGTTGACCAAGCATAAGGCAACTTTGGATTGTGCAGCTAAGAGGATGGTGTTAAGGACTGTCAATGATGAAGAGGTAATGATTATTGGAGAACGGAGGGATTACTTATCCAATGTAGTATCGGCGTTTAGGGCTGAGAAACTGATGCGCAAGGGGTGCGAGGCATATCTGGCTTTGGTAAGCCAAGCTGAAACTGAGGATCTGACTGTGGAGACCATCAGAACTGTTAGGGAATTCTGGGATGTTTTTCTGGAAGAGCTTCCTGGATTACCTCCGAATCGGAAGTCGAGTTTGGAATCAATTTGTTGCCTGGAACAGCTCCAGTATCTATTGCACCCTATAGGATGGCACCGAAGGAGTTGGTGGAACTGAAGGCTCAAATTCAAGAGTTGTTAGATAGAGGCTTCATTAGGCCTAGTGTGTCTCATTGGGGAGCACCGGTCCTGTTTGTGAAGAAAAAGGATGAAACGATGCGCATGTGCATCGATTATCGCCAGTTGAACAAACTAACGATTAAGAATAAGTGTCCACTATCAAGAATTGACGATCTGTTTGATCAGCTTAGGGGAGCTTCGGTATTCTCCAAAATCGATCTTCGTTCTGGATACCATCAGCTAAGGGTAAAAGAAGGGGATATTCATAAGACAGCATTTCGAACTCGATATGGACATTATGAGTTTGTGGTCATGCCGTTTGGGCTGACGAACGCCCCTGCAGCTTTTATGGATCTGATGAATCGAGTATTCCAACCTTACTTGGATCGGTTTGTAGTCGTCTTTATCGACGATATCCTGGTATACTCTGAAACGAAGGCGAAGCATGATGAGCATCTCCGTATTGTGCTGCAAGTGTTAAGGGAAAAGGAGCTCTATGCGAAATTCAGCAAGTGTGAATTCTGGTTGAAGGAGGTAACCTTCCTTGGGCATGTGGTCTCTGCCGAGGGGATTAAGGTGGATCCTCGTAAAATTGAAGCAATTCTGGAATAGAAGCCACCTAGGTCAGTATCAGAAATTCAGAGTTTCCTAGGGTTGGCAGGTTACTACAGAAGGTTTGTGGAGGGTTTCTCGGTGATGGCGGCACCCTTGACAAAACTCATAAGGAAAGGAGTACGATTTGTCTGGACCGAGAAACAGCAAAAAGCTTTTGATCGGTTGAAAAAGGTATTGACTGAAGCACCAGTGTTGATTCAACCGGTGTCTGGGAAGGACTTTACTGTATACAGCGATGCATCGCATGTGGGGTTAGGTTGCGTACTGATGCAAGAGGGCAAGGTGGTAGCTTATGCATCGCGACAGCTTAAGGCTCATGAGGTGAATTACCCTACGCATGATTTGGAGCTAGCTGCGGTGATTTTTGCGTTAAAAATTTGGAGACACTACTTATATGGGGAGAAGTGCATCATATACACAGATCATAAAAGCTTAAAGTATCTGTTGACTCAGAAGGAGTTGAGCCTTAGGCAACGTAGATGGGTGGAGTTGCTTAAAGATTATGACTGCTCGATAGAGTACCACCCAGGAAAGGCTAATGTGGTGGCGGATGCATTGAGTCGAAGGGTAGTTACGGATTTGAGAGCCTTATTCGCACGATTAAGTCTGTACGACGATGGAAGCTTGTTGGCAGAACTGCAAGTAAGGCCTACTTGGACTGAGCAGGTTAAGGAAAAACAGTTGAAGGACGATTCATTAGCTCTTCGATTCCAGCAAGTTAAGACTGGTGAGAACGAGGATTTTGGGTTGAACACTGAAGGAGTTCTGTGCTTTCGTGGAAGGGTTTGTAATCCAAAGGACCCTGAATTGAGGCAGTTAATTCTAAAAGAGGCTCATGGTGGACTCTGTGCCATGCATCCTGGAGGGAATAAGTTATATCGAGACTTGCGAGAGATGTACTGGTGGCCCGGATTAAAACGAGAGGTGACTGAATTTGTTGGGAAATGTCTGACGTGCCAGCAGGTTAAGGCTGAGCACCAAGTACCTTCGGGATTATTGCACCCTGTGAAAATTCCGTTATGGAAGTGGGAAAGAGTTACAATGGACTTTGTGAGTGGGTTACCTTTGACACCCACCAAGAAAGATTCGGTGTGAGTAGTTGTGGATAGGTTAACAAAATCTGCTCATTTCATACCTGTTCGTACCGACTACTCACTGCAAAAGTTGGCCAAGTTATATGTGGCGGAGGTAGTGCGACTGCATGGGGTGCCAGTGTCGATAATTTCTGATCGAGACCCTAGGTTTACATCTCGGTTTGGCAGAAGTTGCAGGAAGCGTTGGGTACACGATTGGATTTTAGCACCGCTTTTCACCCACAGACAGATGGACAGTCAGAAAGGGTTATTCAGGTTCTGGAGGATATGTTGAGAGGTTGTATCATTGATTTCCGTGGAAGTTGGGAGGACTACTTACCATTGGCGGATTTTGCTTACAATAACAGCTATCAAGCAAGTATTCAGATGGTTCCATATGAAGTGCTTTATGGGCGAAGATATCGTACGCCGACGTGTTGGACAGAGTTGGGTGAACGACGAGTACTTGGACCAGAATTGGTGGCAGACACTGAAAGTATGGTTAGGCTGATAAGGGATCGGTTAAAGGAGGCATCCAATAGAAAGAAGTCGTATGCGGATCTGAAGCGCAAGGAGATTGAGTTCGCTGTTGGGGATATGGTTTTCTTTAAGGTTTCCCCTTGGAAGAAAATTTTGAGATTTGGTAAGAAGGGTAAGTTGAGCCCACGGTTTATTGGGCCTTACCGAATTGTTAAGCGGGTTGGACCAGTGGTTTATCAGCTAGAGTTACCACCAGAACTGCATCGTATCCACGATGTTTTTCATGTATCCATGCTGAGGTGGTATCGATCTGACCCAACTCATATCATACCAGTTGCAGAAATCGAGGTACAGTCAGATTTAACTTTCGAAGAGGAACCTGTTCAAATACTTGATCGTGACGTCAAGGTGTTGAGAAGGAAATCAGTTCCACTAGTGAAACTACTTTGGAGGAACCATGGCAAGGAAGAAGCTACTTGGGAGACTGAGGAGGCTATGCGTCAACAGTACCCTCAACTGTTCTAGTAAGGTAAAATTTCGACGTCGAAATTTCTTTAAGGAGGGTAGAGTTGTAACATCCTGATTTTCGAATTTATTCGTGGTTTTCAATATTTTGTAAAGATTTTAACATTTTGTATTTGGATGTGAAATTTATATTTTGAGTAGGTAAATGGGCTTATAGAAGGCCCATGTGATGGCCAAAACCCAATTGAATTTTTGAATTTTTGGACTTAAAAGCTGAGGGGTTCTGGCTAAGTGGCCTTAAGTGGAGTGATAGGCAAATTGCATCACAAAAAGAGCCTTAGTAAAGTGGAAAGGGTGACGCCACTAGGCTCCTAAAAATGTGGCGTGTGGAGCTTTGAGGGAGGCATGGGATCGATTCCCTGTGTTGACAAATAGGTGCGTTTATTTTTAAGTGCGGGAGGGGTAGTGTTGGAGTCCAGGTGGATTCTGCTAAAGGAGAGTTTGGATTAGTCCAAATGCTTGGATTAAGGAGTGATAAGGGGACAGATTTAAGGGATTAGGAGAGAAGATAGGAGTTGGCCGAATATTGGGAATTGAAGAGGGAAAAATCGGCAGGGGGTTTTGAGGTTAGTATTTCGGCACTTAGGGTGGAGTGGTGCTGTTTTCTTTTGCTGAAACACCTTAGGGTTTTTCTTTTCTCTCTTCTTCCTCTCTAGCCGAAATTAGTACCTCCCATATTCTTATTTTTCTATTTTTTATTCAAAACCATTCATCAATTCTGCTGTTCATCAATACCTTTACCGAAGTCGCAAAAGCCGAAATCCTGTGATCACTGCCTGTGCCGATTTCTTCAAAGCCAGGTTCTTCTATGTTCTTTGTTCTTATTAAATCTGCGATTATCTTTTCTTAATCCTAGATACCTGACGGCAATTCTACTTCAAGGTCATAGTCTCATATCGTCATCTCCTTCACCACCCAAAAGCCGAAAGTACCATTTGTTTAGGGGCTTATAGCCGAAACTTCTTCAACCCTTGGATTAAGGTTTTACCATTGTTCTAAGGATAAATCTGCACCAGATTGCGTGGAAATCAAGTAGGAGTAAGGGGTAAGTACTTATCATCTCAGATCTGTTCTTATTTTACGATGTTAGTAAAAGCCGAAATCCCTAAAAATTAGGGAGGCTGTCGATTTGAGCATAAGGCTTTAAGGGATTGTAACTGATGTTTTCTTTCGGTGATTAGAGTCTTCTTAAGCGTTGGATCGAAAGCGTGAATCATTGGGACAATCGGATTTGGAGCTAGCTATTGATTTTGGCAAAAAGGTAAGGGTTCAAAGGCTTTTTAGGGATATGGTTCGATCATGGATAAGTAAGTTTTGGGGGTTTAGTGATTATGGTTTGTAAATAAGGACTGTGCTAATCAATTGTAGGACATCGAAAGGGATCTCAGTAGCAGTCGTCGCGAATCAGGTGTGTACTGAACACCCTTTCTTAGCTCAATTCGGCAAATGCCGAAATTCTGGCATTTCATAGGCTTGTGAGTATGCAAATGCTCTCAAGACATAGAGTAATTGTTAGATCTAGCACCGCAAAGTGGTAAGTAAGTTCGTGTGACGTTTTAGCGTATTTTGAAAAAAGGGGCCTCGATGGGCCAAAACTGGGCCCAATGGGCTTACGGACCAATATGGGTAAGAGATGGGCAAAGTAGCATGTTAGTTAGATGGTGGAACCAAATTGCATAAAACGGCTAAAAATTTCTGAAATAACGTGTGTAGTTGCGTAACTACGAAATTACTCCTAAAGAGCATAATTATCGAAATACCCCTAGGGTTTAAAATGGCTAAACTGCATGATTGATTAATACTGTACTGTACATGATATGCTTTATTAATATCTGTTGCATGGGATTGGGGGTATTGATGGAGGAAGTATTGAAAGTGGTTCATCCACGTACTGGAGGCTTTGTCTCAACTTACTGATATTTGAGCAACGTTGCTGCAACTGTGGAGTGTAGGGTTGAATGGGTTGAGATATTCCCCACATGGAGTGTAGGGCTGGTACGGGGCAGTGTAGCGGTTGGTGGGTTGAGTAGTCTCCTCAGATGGGTTTGCATGCATTACTACTATTGTTACCTATGTTACTGAACCGGGCCTATGGGCCACACTGTTATGTTAAAAAGGGCTAAGGCCTTGCTACTGTGTTCTGAAAAGGGCTTCAGTCCACTATGTATTGTTATCTGAATAGGGCTTAGGCCCAATGGGCTCGAGCTGATTTGGGCTTTGGATGGGTTTCTGTATACACTGAGTTTTCCCAAACTCACCCCTTCCTCTTCCATCCTTGCAGGTGAGCCCTAGATGGTGGACTTGGAGCTGGGCGGGATTCAGAGTGGCCATGAAGATGGATTGCCGATTTTAAATAAGTTTAGCATTTAATTTGGATTATTTTTATTATGCTTAAAGTTGTAATAAGGCCGCTCTTTTTAATTAATTTTATTTTGGGGATTATTAAACCGGTTAGCACTAGGGTTCGTTTTATAAAAACTACTCGTTTTTAAAAGATCACGATGACGCGCAAAGTTTCCGCAAAGTAAATGTTTTTCCAAGAAAATAAATATTTTAAGCAAACGTTTTTCAACCTAATCATTTTCTTAAGATGGACATAACCAAACGGTTTTCTCAAAATTATACGAGATGTTAGAGTGTGGCAATGGCGGTGTGCATGTCTAGGATTGGATCCGAAGGGAGCTTGGTACTTAAGCAGTCCGACGGACTCACCTCCTCTTCTTCCTGGTTTCCTACCTGGTGCACAGCTTCCATTCACTCTAACCTACTTTTAAAAGTGTCTTTTACAACACCAACTAAGTTTTCCAACTAAGTAATACGGAATGTTTTGAACGCTTCGATGTGGCGCATCAGATCCGGTCATAACGTCTAGGTCGGGTTTGGGGTGTTACATGAAATATGGGTAGAAATGGAATGAGCAAGCTACCGAGATTTAAAAAATACAAAGAACATGAAAAACGGGGCTTGCGAGCACTTTATCTCACTTAAATGCCAAATGACCAAAATGCCCTTTAAAATTTCATCCATGCAAGCACATTTTTGTCCAAAAGTTTAGAATTTGGGAAAATTGCTCTCTAAGACCTTCTAATTCATAATCTAAAGCAATTTCATACAAATTGCTTCTAGAATCCAAGTTTTGCAATTTATTCAATTTAGTCCCTAATTTTCAATTGGACATCTTATACTTAGAATTTCTTCATGAAACGTTAGCACATGCATATATACATATTCTAGGCCTCATAATAATCATAAAATAAATATTTTGATGTCAGATTTTTGGTCCCTAAACTACTATTCCGACTAGGCCCTATTTTGGGATGTTACATTTTCCCCCTTTAGGGACTTTCATCCTCAAATGTCTTACCAGGAAACAGATTCGGATATTGACTTCTCATGGTTTCTTTTGGCTCCCATGTAGCATCTTCTACACCATGTCGATGCCATAAAACTTTTACAAGAACCACATCTTTATTTCTCAACTATTTAACTTCACGAGCCAATATCTTAATCGGTTCTTCTCTATAAGTCATGTTCGGTCGAATTTCAATCTCAGTCAGTGAAATTACATGAGAGGGGTCTGATCGGTATCTCCTTAACATGGATACATGAAACACGTCATGAATCTTTTCCAGTTCAGGTGGCAACACTGAACGATAGGCTAACGGTCCAACTCTTTCAGTGATCTCATATGGTCCAATAAATCGCGAACTCAGTTTACCTTTCCGACCAAATCATAATGCCTTTTTCCATGGAGATACTTTCAAGAATACCCTATCTTCAACTTGAAACTCAATTTCCTTTCTTTTCAGATTAGCATAAGACTTCTGCCTATCTGATGCCGCTTTTAAACAATCCCGTATCACTTTAACTTTTTCTTCAGTTTCTTTGATCAGATCAACTCCATGAATCTGATTTTCCTTGAGTTCTGTCTAGTACAATAGAGTTCGGTACTTCCTACCATACAAGGCCTCATAAGGTTCCATCTTCAAACTTGTTTGGAAACTATTATTGTAGGCAAATTCTACCAATGGCAGGTATTTTTCCCAAGTACCCTGAAATTCGAGGATGCAACAACGCAACATGTCCTCGAGAATCTGAATCATCCGCTCAGACTGACCATCGGTCTAAGGATGAAAGGCTGTACTAAAACTCAACTTCGTACCTAAGGCTTCTTGTAACTTCTTCCAGAATCTCGAAGTGAACCTCAGGTCTCTGTCTGAAATAATCGACAGTGGTACTCCGTGCAATCTTACTATCTCAGAAATGTACAAATCGGCCAATATATCAAGAGAATAATTCGTCCTTACCGGAATGAAATGAGCCGACTTCGTCAATTTATGCACTATAACCCATATGACATCTTTCTTTTTCGGAGTCATAGGTAGTCCTATCATGAAGTCCATGGTAACTCTGTCCCACTTCCATACGGGGACCATTACAGGCTATAACAAACCTGAAGGCACTTAATGTTCAGCTTTAACTTTCTGACATACCAGGCATTTCGATACAAATTCAGAAACATCTCTTTTCATGGCATTCCACCAATACATCTTCTTTAAATCATTGTACATCTTGGTACTTCCTAGGTGAATAGACAAACGACTGTTATGTGCTTCTTGCAAAATCTTCCGAATAAGTTCATTGTCTTTGGGTACACAAACCCTATTTCTAAACATTAAGCATCCATCAAGACTGATTCGGAAATCTGATTCAACACCAGACTCACATTGAGCCCTTTTTTCTTGCAAGTCATCATCATTAAACTGAGCATCATCAAGCAATGTCAAATGAGTATCCATAGCTCTCAAAGCATACAGGGATTTCCTACTCAATGCATTGGCGACCACATTCGCCTTTCTCGGGTGATAGTCGATAATCAAATCATAATCCTTAATTAGTTCTAACCATCTCCGCTGTCTCAAATTTAATTCTTTCTGAGTCATCAAGTATTTCAAACTCTTATGGTCCGTGAATATACAGTAAGTCTCGCCATACAAATAATGCCTCCAAATTTTTAAGGCAAAAACAATAGCAGCAAGCTCTAGGTCGTGGGTTGAATAATTCTTCTCGTGGGGCTTCAATTTCCGTGAAGCATAGGCTATCACCTTGCCATCTTGCATAAGCACACAAACCAATCCATTTAAGGATACATCACTGTAGGCCACAAATTTTTTCCCAGTTCAGGTAGCACTAAAACAGGAGCTTCGGTTAGCATTGTCTTTAACTTTTCAAAACATTGCTGACACTTCTTCGTCCATTGAAACTTAACGTCCTTCTGTAGCAACTTCGTCATCGGAGTCGCTATTATGGAAAATCCTTTTACAAACCTTCGATAGTAATTGGCTAAGCCCAAAAAGCTTCTAACCTCGGTTACATTCTTAGGCAATTTCTATTCAACAATTGCAGAAATCTTACTTGGACCAACTCGGATGCCTTCACCCGAAACTATATGACCCACAAATCCAACTTCCTGGAGCCAAAACTCACTTTTGCTAAACTTAGCATACAGTTGCTTTTCCCGCAAGGTCTGCAACACAATTCTCAGGTGCTTCACATGCTCTGTCTCATCTTTAGAGTAGATCAAGATGTCGTCAATAAATACCATGAAGAACTTATCCAAGTATGGCCGAAAGATTTTATTCATTAAATCCATAAACATAGCCGGTGCATTCGTCAGCCCAAACGGCATGACAAGAAATTCCTAATGGCCATACCTCGTTCTGAAAGTTGTCTTGGGTACATCCGAGTCTTTAACTCATAGCTGATAATAGTCAGACCTCAAATTTATCTTGGAGAATACGGTGGCTCCTCTCAACTGATCAAACAAATCACCTATTTTTGGCAAAGGATACTAATTCTTGATAGTTACCTTGTTCAATTGCCGATAATCGATACATAACCTCATCGTACCATCTTTCTTCTTTACAATCAACACGTGGGCACCCCAAGGTGAAAATCTTGGCCTAGCAAATCCTTTATCCGTCAGCTCTTGCAACTATACTTTTAACTCTTTCAGCTCAGTAGGTGCCATTCTGTACGGGGCAATAGAAATGGGAGTCGTCCCTGGCCCCAATTCAATACCAAACTTTTTCTCAATTTCAGGAGGTAATCCAGGTAATTCCTCCGGAGACACATCTCGGTACTCACAAACTATCAGCACAGACTCAATCTTCAATTCAGTTTCCTTAGTGTTCATTACAAAATGCAAGGTAAGCTTCGTATCTTTTCCTCATATATCTCTGAGCAACCATCGCCGTAATTACAACTGGCGGCGAACCCAATTCCCTTGATTCAAGCCGTAGAATCTTACCATCCGGGCATTTTAACTTAATGTACTTACTACCACAATTCACAGTTACATCATGAAGGGCTAACCAATCCATACCAAGTATTACATCAAATTCATCAAATGGTAACAACATAAGCTTAGCCGGGAAACAACAGCCCTAAATCGTCAAAGGACAATTCTTACAGACTTTATCAACTAGGACTGATCTGCCTAGTGGGTTCGACACTCTAATAATATCTTTCATATGTTCAATAGGTATGTTCATATTAGACGCCAATCTCATGAAGATATATGAATACGTTGACCCCTGGTCAATTAAAGCAACAACACTTATATTAAAAAGAGAGAAAGTACCCGTAATAACATCAGGAGCATACTTTCTTGTAGGGGCTCGAACTTCTAATTTTACAGTGTCTTTAGTCACGACTCGACTGCCACTAGCACTACCAGGGTATCTCAGAGATCTACCTTGTGGAATCGGAGCATTTGACTTCAGAGCTATTTCCTTATCTTTTTCAGCTCATTTCGGGCAGTCTCTAAGAAAATGATCAAAAGAACCACATTTGAAACATGTGCCGCTTTTCATTTGGCACTCTCTGAAGTGAAATTTGTTTTTGGGTTCGCATGTCACTTTAATACATCCGAAATTGGCTCATTCATGTGACACATTGCCAATTGGTAATAACCTATCACTTGTAATTGAAAACTATGCATAAAATCGTAGATCATAGTCTACTTCAATTAAGCCAATTTTCATGGCCATATACAAAAGATGAACATATTTTTACATGCCTTCACTTGGTGAATCAAATGAAACATATAACAAAATACTTAAAAATACTATACATGCCATTGAACAAAATAAACAAAGTCTCTATACCAAAGCTTGCTTGGTTGATAGTGTGTTGACTCTCCAATTGTCTTCCAGTCCTTATGAGTCCTCAAGCTCTACGAGACAGGGAAAGGAGAAGGGGTAAGTATTTTCATGCTTAGTAAGCTCGAATAACCAGAAAGTAAACTTACTGAGCAATTAGCATACATCCATACTTAAATCATGAAATCATCCATTATGAAATGATTTCCTATCACAAGTACTCAATCAATGAGTTAGTCACATAATCATGTAATTTAACTAGATGAGATCATCATTCAACATTTCATTCACATATGTATTCCACGTTAATCTCGTTGAGTTTTTAGGAAATCTCGATGGAATACCCATTATCTGTCAATTCATACGAATGATCATTCCATATATGCACTCCCGCGAACCTCACATGATATGGCAGGATTACCAGTCTAGGCTAAATCGCCCATTATATGAACTCATAAGGTGATGTCGAGATTTCCAGTCCAGGCTAAATCCCTTATAGCGACAAACTCCCTTAGTGAGCTCGGATCTGAGTTACCAGTCCAAGCTAAATTCAGACCCTAATCAGATTACCCGTCTGGGCTAAATCTAGAATGCACATATATTTTTCGGAAGGCTTGATCATTCAAGGAACACCCGTCTGGGCTAGATTCCTTTCCATACTTCAGATCATGGATTACCCATTCAGGCTAAATCCTTACTGCAACACATTCAGGATCTTATTTCACATATCAATGAGGGTTTATCCATCGAATTCCCTTTATCAACCTCAACCGAGACATTTTCCACATGTTTTATCAATATGCATTTTTTTGTGATATTTCATGCTATTAATAATGCAATCATCATGCATTCATAAATCATACAATTATGCATATTAGAGGTTTACTTCAAGTTATCTGAACTTACTTGGTATTCTTTTCGGGATAGTGTTTTGGTTATTTCAAAACCTTTCGTTTACCACGATCGACCTCCGAATATTTGTTCCTCGGGGTCTATAACAGCAAAATTAACTCATTAATACCCACATTATACATTTCAAGTTTAATATCTACCCAGGTCCAAATGACTATTTTGCCCCTAACCTTTGACATTTTTACGATTTAGTCCCTAGGCTCGTATAATGTAGCACATCCAATTTCTATCTCACCCAAGCCTAGCCGAGCACTTTTCCTTATGGTAGCCCAAATTTTCTATTATTTTCTCATTTCTACTACACATTTACATCTTTTGGAAAATAGTCCCATAAGGGTTTCTCAAGAAAATCAACTAGGAAAAGATGTTTAACACACATTAATCTTTCATATTCCTCTATAATCCATCAAAATACAAATAATTCATGCATAAGTAAAATTTTAAACATGAATCCTAGCATGAAATATGGGTAGAAATGGAATGAGCAAGCTACTGGGATTTCAAAAATACAAAGAACATGAAAAATGGGGCTTGAGAGCACTTACTATTGAGCTTGGAAAGCTTGAAACCTTAGCTATGGAAACCCTAGAAATTTGGCTGCATAGAGAAGAAGAATGGCTGATTTTTGGTTCATTTTCCCATTTTATTTCACTTAAATGCCAAATGACCAAAATGCCCTTATGCCCTTTCTTTAAAATTTCATTCATGAAAGCCCATTTTTGGCCAAAAATTTAGAATTTGGGCAAATTGCCCTCCAAGACCTTCTAATTCATAATCTAAAGCAATTTCATACAAATTGCTTCTAGAATCCAAGTTTTGCAATTTATTCAATTTAGTCCCTAATTTTCAATTGGACATCTTATACTTAGAATTTCTTCATGAAACTTTAACACATGCATATACTCATATTCTAGGCCTCATAATAATTATAAAATAAATATTTTGATGTCGGATTTGTGGTCCCAAAACCACTATTCTGACTAGGCCCTATTTCGGGATGTTACAAAAATTCTATGTCATGACATATGTATCCTAACTATTCCTAAGGTTCATACGGGGCTTTCGAACGTCGTAACTCGATTGAAACGAATGCTTGAATATGGTTACCAAGCTTATTTACATTCGGCATAAGCATATATAAATTCATATTTTTTTCATACCAGCATATATATTTAACATTTATCTACAATTAAACACATCTATTTGCCTATAAACTTACCTTGGACGATGTAAAACAGAACAAGACGACTAGTCGACAACTTTCGTTTTTACCCGATCCAAATCTGATTTCTTTGGTTCTTGATATAACATATTCAAATTAAGCTCATTCAAACATATTTTCATTCAATTTAGTCCAAAAACCATAAATGGGAAAATTACCATTTTACCCTGACATTTATAATTTTTACAATTTAGTCCCTATTGCACAAAACACAAAATATGCAAAATCTCAAAATATCTATGTTAGGCTGAATGTTCCTAGTTCTCATACAAGCCCATATAATTTAATTATTTTACATGCTAGTCCCTCAAATTATTATTTTTGCAATTTAGTCCTAATTACTCAAAATCATCAAAAACTCCAATACAAAATATGTTAATCTAAAACATATCTTTCATATTTCATCATCAAACAACAAAAATCACAAGCTATCAACAATGGCACAACTCAAAATATTCATCAAAATCAAAAATTAAAGCATGGGTCTTGTAGATTACTAAGCAACGATCTCAAAAACGTAGAAATTATCAAAAATGAACCTTGATTGAGCTTGAATATATGCTGAAACCTAGCTTGGTTTTCTTTCTTTTTCTTTGTTTTAGTTTTGGGTAAAAAGAGTAGAATGAACATGGCTTTTTATTTTATGATATATGTTATATTATATTAGTTTATTAAATTAACTTTAATGAAATAATATAAAAATCATATAACACATGTCTTTGTCTATTACCGTCCACTTTTTCTTTTAATGGGCTAACTACAACATAAAGGCTTCCAATAATAAAGCCAATAGCAATTAGGCCCTTTTAGAAATAACCACCCAATTTTCAGTTTACGCGATTAAGTCCTTTTCTTTAATCGGGTTTCTAAACGAAAAAATTAAATCACGAAAATTTCACAGATATAAATTCACACAAAATAAACACAGAAAATAATTTTTAAATATTTTTTTGACTCGAATCTGTGGTCCCAAAACCACCGTTTCAATTAGGGTTTAAATCGGGCTACTACATAGGGTCTTACACGAAATCAATTAATGATGCCAATGTCCCAGACATGGTCTTACACGTAATCTCAATACAATGCCAATGTCCCAGACATGGTCTTACATATAATCCGATCTCGTAACCTAATGTCATGACATTCGTATCCTATACTATTCCTAAGGTTTGTACGGGACTTTCAGATGTCGGAACTCTATTGATTCTTGCTCGTAAGTGCTCGTTTAACATTTATAACAATTCAATAGCAAGTAAACAAATATAATTCAATTTAAAGACATTTATTTGCATATGAACTTACCTCGTAGTCGGAATAAAGAAACTAAAGCGACTATTCGATAATTTTGGATTTACCCCGATCAAAATCTGATTTCTTTCGTTCTTGATCAATAAGCCTACAAGTGGCGAACCCTAAAGAAATATTTTTGGCTTCTTTTTCCATCAACATTCAGCTATCCATGTAAAAGATGAACAAAATTTCTTTTTGATTTTATGATATTATCATTATAATCATATTATAAATTTAACCTTAATTAAAACCATTATAAAACACATAATTTAAGGCCACTTATGTCCATCACCACTATCCATGGTCTAATTACAACATAAGGACCTTTCATTTAATAAGCCATGGCAATTAAGCACTTTTAACAAGTAGAATGCAACTTTTGCATTTTACGCGATTTAGTCCTTTAGTTAAATTAACCACTTAAAAGATAAAATTATCACACGAAAGATAAACCGTAATTTATACATGTTTTTACCCCATGCTTAGCACATTTTATGGATGATTTTCCCTTAGAATTGGTGAATTCGATGCTCCTAATGCTTTAATTTCATGTTTTATACTTAGGTGAGCATAGGAGAGCGAAAGGAACGAGAAACAGGCCAAAAACGAAGAAAATGGGCCAACGTACGAAATCAACACGGCCTGGACCTCCTTACACGGTCAGACTACACGGTCGTGTCAATTTCTCAGAATCGAAGCACGACTCAATGGGTAGAACACACGCCCGTGCCATTCTAACAGGTTTGAGCATAGCTTGAAGTAGTCGCACACGGGCGTGTCCCTACCGAGCCCAAGATGAGTCCAACTCGGAAAAGGCTAATTTTGAGGAATTTTAGGCATTTTAAAGCCTATAAATACACCCTAAAGGAAGAGGAAAGGGGACACAGAGAAAAGGAGGCAGGGAATTGCTCAAATGAAGCCGATTGATCCGTCGCAGAAGCCGGATTCACCATCAAGACTAAATATCTCCCCTCAAATTCTCTTCAGGAGTTTTGGGTTTTCTTTATGTTTTGTATTCATTATTCTTTTGAGATGTTTTCCTTTTTAGTTATGAACTAAATCCCCTAAATATCTAAGGGGAATGAAACCTAAGACGAATCTTGTTATTATTTTTTAAATTGTATGATAAATATTTAACTTGTTCTTAATTATGTGTTCTTCATTCTTGTTTTGATATCCCAGGATACTGATTCAAGATAAGCTCTTATTCAGAGGAGGAATAGACCCTGTCTAAGAGTACATTTGTCATAATTAAGCAGAGTTGATTGCGCGCCTAGAGATAGGGTGACAAGATTTTGCCAGATTAGGGTGAAACCTAATAAGGGGATCTATAGATCGAGTTAATGCAACCCTAGGGTGTTAATTAGAGAAAATTCTAAATTATTCAATCTAGGGATTAGACATTATTAGTCTTGAATAGGGGTAATAACATAACTCAGGGATCTCTACGGAACAAGTTAAATGAATAAATAGTCCGATTCGGAGTCAGAATAACAAGTGAAGTCTAGGTGGATTCTTCCTTAGGTATTGTCTTAATTCAATCGTTTTTCCAAAAGTAATTCCCTAATTCTATTTTCCGTGAATTCTTAGTTTAGATAATTAGTTAGTTAAAACAAAACCCCCTTATTCTTAGGCTAGATAATAAAAAGACAGTCATTACTAGTACTTTTAGTTCCTTTGGGTTCGACAATCCGGTCTTGCTAAAACTATACTACTGTTCGATAGGTACACTTGCCTATATCGTGATAATAGTTAGTTTCAAGAATGATTAATTATAATATATAAAACTTACCTATCACGAAAATTGCGATCAAGTTTTTGGGGTCTTTGCCGGGGAACTAAGATATTAGGAACACTCATTTTTTATTACTTTAGCCATTTATTTTTCTCGCAAGTTAATTCTATTTTATTTTTATTTTTATTTATTAATTTAATTTTTCTTTATCTTGGTAGGTTTTTATAGTTTATGACTAGAAGAAACCCGTCAGGACCACTACTTTTTGACGACGAAATCGATCTCACAGCTCGCAGAAACCAAAGGGAAATAAGGCAAAGGTTAAGATACACAGAGAACGAGCAAGAGGACGATATTCAAACCCTAACTGAGGAGATGGCTGAAAACAAAGACAATCAACTACCTCCTGCGATACCCGTTGAACTAGCAAATCAAAATCCTACTCCTCGTACTATGTATGATTATGCTAAACCTACTTTAACAGGAACTGAGTCAAGTATAGTTAGGCCTGCTATTGCTACAAATAATTTTGAACTAAAACCTAACACTATTCAAATGATACAACAATTTGTTCAGTTTGATGGTTTGCAGGAAGATGATCCAAACACTCACTTGGAAAATTTCCTAGAATTCTGCAATACATTTAAAATTAATGGCATTTCTGACGATGCCATTCGTCTTTAGCTATTCCCTTTTTCATTGAAGAACAAAGCTAAATAGTGGTTGAACTCGTTACCACGAGGGTCAATTACTACTTGGGAACAAATGACCGAAAAATTTCTATTAAAATATTTTCCGCTGGCTAAAACAGCCAAATTACGTAATGATATCTCTTCGTTTGTGCAGATGGACTTAGAAATTCTTTACGATGCATGGGAGAGATACAAGGACCTACTGCAAAGGTGTCCTCACCATGGACTACCTCTATGGTTGCAAGTTAAAACATTCTACAATGGTGTGAACCCCTCGACAAGGCAAATGATTGATGCAGCAGTCGGGGTATTCATGAAGATCGAAGGCTACAAATCAAGGAGCTAGATGAATGGCAGACTCATAAACTGAGAACACAAGATAAACAAAACTACGCCAGAACGAGCTCAATACCTTCCCAAATTAACTTAAGGTTCGAGATAAAATATTATTAGATGCCGCAGATCCTCATATTGTTACTACCAAACCGAATGAAGAAATCCCTCTTACAGTACTTAGCATTTTCCCATTTGGTACAGTAGAGGTAAGTCATCCCAAGTTTGGCACTTTTAAGGTAAACAACACCCGTCTAAAACCTTATTTTGATGAGAATGATAGCAGGAATGAGGAGTATAAACTCCTTGAACCACTATGACCATTCAATGGAGAGGTAAGTCGAGCTTAGACTATAAATAAGCGCTTCTCGGGAGACAACCCAAGCACTAACTGTATTAACTTCTTTAAATTTTAGTGTTTAACACCTAACTTACTAATAGAGCTCTTAAATACAGGTTTCCCCCACAGACACGGCCTATCCCACGGGCGTGCCTTAGGTTGTGTAGAAACAGGGCAAAGATTTTTCCTAGCACGGGCTACAATAAATCACCACGGCCGTGCGGCATGGCCGTGGGTGAACCTGCCAAAACAACACGGGCGTGCGACACGCCCGTACATTAAAACCGTGACCAAACCTGTCAAATTAACACGGGCGTGCGACACACCCGTGCCAAGCAACTGTGGTCGAACCTATTAAATTACCATGGGTGTGGGACTACATACACGGGCATGGCAGAAGTGAACAATGCCAGCCACGACCGTGCAACACCTGTGCGCATGAACACGCTTAAGGAACACGGGTGTGGGAAAATTGTCAAACGCACCCAAATTCAAAATTCGCGAATCACACGGACTGAAATTGAGGAACACGGCTGTGTTACCTGGCTGTGTGCCCCAAAATCTATAAATAGGCTACACTATTCATTATCTTCTTCACCCCAAAATCCTAACCCTAGCCGCTGCAAGTCCACAAGCCTTCCCTACCACGCGTGTGCGCCGCTTCCCACTCCATTTTTGACGCTCAATCTCTCTCCCTTAGTGGTTACCATGTCATCTTCACGAGGAATGAAAACTACTTTCCCTGTTTCAAAGAGAAGGAAGTGAGCGTTATCTTCCTCGGGTCCTACCGTGGAAATTCGCCACCCTTTCCTGCAATTCCCCATCGGGCCCCATGAAGAACTTTTCCAAATACTCCAGTCCCGACCTCTAATTGCGGGCCACTGCATCGACTAGGCTGCAGTAGAACAAGTTCAGTTGGCTAATGCAATTCGGGCCCTCCTAACGACCGATCATTGGAAGATTTTCTGTAATAGCCCGAATTAGGGCCTAATCGGAATAGTGGTTTCGTGACCAAAAATCCAAGATAGAAATAATTATTTTATAATTATTTTGATGTTTATGATATGATTGTGTGATTGTGTGAAAATTTCGTGATGAAATCCTATGCCTAAAGTGCTTAAATTGAAATTAGGGACTAAATCGAATAATTTGCAAAACTTGCATTCTAGGAGTTTTTAGTATGAAATTGTTTTGGAATATTAATGAGGAGGTCTTAAATAGAAATTTGACCAATTTCTAAGTCTATGGACAAAAATTGGACATGGATGGAATTTTTGAAAGTTTAGTAGTAAGGGCATTTTGGTCATTTAGTTATTAAAATGAATTAAAAACAAAATTAAAAGCCAATTTTTGTTCATCTTCTTCATTAGGCCGAAATTTCAAGGGTTCTCCACAGTTAGGGTTTGTTTCAAGCTTTCAAGCTCCATAGTAAGTGATTCCAAGCCCCGTTTTTAATGTTCTTTACGTTTTTGGAATCCTGGTAGCTCGATTAAGCTTATGCTAGCAATAATTCAACCTAGGGTTCATATTTGGAAAAATACCCATAGGTGAAATTTGTGTATTTTGGTGTTTTATGATAGAATATGAGGTTTTAAATTATGTTAGACAACTTGTACTACTCAGTTTTAAGCGAAAACGAGTAAAAGGGCTTAATCGGTAAAAATACCTAATAGTCATAAGTACATGTTAGAGTGTGAATTTGATGTTGCCATAGAAGGGAAAAATGATCAGCATATCATAAAACATAAGAGTAAGGGATGAAGTTTAATTCCCGAGCCTAGGGGCAAAAGTGTAATTATGCAAAAGTTTAGGGGCAAAAATGTAATTTTTCCAAAGTTCGTATTAAATGCTGTTTTGATGAATGTATGTATTAAATAAGATTAATTTGGCATTATAGATCAAGAGAAACGACATTCAAGTCGCGATCGAGGGAAAAACAAAGTTTACGAAGAATAGGCTCGATTGCTAATAATTTTATACCGAGGTAAGTTCATGTGTAAATGTAGTAACATAATTGTCATTTTAAGCAATTTAATGTTGTTTATATGATATGATGCTGATTATTATCATGAAATATTATGCTTTGTGGTTATTCTTGAATAATATGTAATTATGTGAATTACTTGATGAGTATGAACTATCACCGAAGTATCGATTTTGATATTCCGTGGAAGACAGGAAAGATGTGTGATCGAGTAAAATGCCCGTTTGAACCTTGGGAATAGATTAGAATACAAGTGACATGTCACTAGGATGGTTGAGTTTCGAACTCGTTGAGTTGAGTCTGAGTTCGTGAGATGTAACTAGGCATCCGAGCTTGTTGAGTTGAGTCCGAGTTCACTTATGGGTGGGTTACATGGTATCTTGGCTACATAAGTTCCGCAGGCTATTGAGTTTGTCTAGCTGCGGGTATGGCTCTTATGTTCATGAGATCCGCGTATTCGAATTATATTCCGATGTGTTCAACGGGTGAATCTTAAGTGAATAAGAAGAAGGCCTAAAACGAAGGTGACATGTTGGTAAGTGTGGTAAATGAGAAAATTTGACAGGTATGTGCTTAAACCCTCGGGTTGAAAACTTGGTATGATGAAATCGTAGGAAGATATTAAATGTAAATGAAACATGAATGTCTTGGTGTTGTTTATGCAAATGATGTTTTATGTGAGATTGTGTGATTATGTTACCTACTATTTGCATGTGAACTTACTAAGCATTTGTGCTTACTCCCTCATTTTCTTTCATTGTAGTTTTGACAAGCCGGCTTGAGAATCGGGATAGGTCGAAGACTCGTTTATACTATCCGAAGTCTTAAATTGGTAAAATGGCTTGTGTATTTTGAATGTGGCATGTATGGCAAAACACTCATTTTGTGTAATTGATCTTATGATATGGCTATGGTTTGGTAAGAAAAGGGTTTGTAAATGATTAGCCATTGGAATGGCCAATCTAAGTCATATTTGATGTTATGTATGTTTAAAATGCTATTTAGTCCATGAAAATCCTTAGTAAAGTGAAATTTGCCATAAAATAGAATCTGACAGCAGTGATGTAAATTTGAAAAATCACTAAAAATAGTAGAAATGGAATTAAATGATGAGTAAGTTATGAAATTTAAGCTTAATTAGTCTATTTTCATATGGATTGAACAAAACAGGTATATAAATTATATTTTATGAGATATTTGAATTTTTATGAAACAGGGCCAGAGTGATTTCTGGATCCCCTGTTCTGATCTTAAAAATTCATAATAAATTGTAAAAAAATAATTAGAAGTCATTATTTATATGTACAGATTAATTATTGAGTCTAATTCTAAGAGAAACAAACTTCATAGTCATTGAAATTCTATATAGAAAGATATCCGATTCGTAATATACAGAGGTCAGAGCAGTCGAACCCTGAATAAGGGGAGACTTTAACTAATAAAATCAACTAATTTGCTTGGCCAAAAATTCTAGAAAAAAATTAGTAAATATATATATGAGTCTAGTTTTTGGAAAATTTTACAGAACTAGATTTCGAGTTTTAGAACTCGAGATATGAATTTTTAAGAGACTGTGACGCAGATTGCTAGCTTGACTGGAAATTTTAAAAATAAATTGTTTGAGCTGTTTAAGTAATGAATTAAGTCTGTTAACACCTCGTGTTCGACTCCGGCGACGGTCTCAGGTACGGGGCGTTACATTTTCTTTGGGATCATCGAGCCAACATATCCCTAGCTCACGATGGAACTATGCTCAACGTTTCATCTTCAGACTGTAATGACGAACTATGATGATCACGGCATGGTGCAATTTCCCCTAGGCAGATTAGTCCGCCAGTTTAGCATCCTAGAATTCGGTACTGCACTGGGCTTATATACGAATGAGTTCAAGGAGGAGAATGACTTAGATACTCTCAACCGCCATATCCATCATTCTCCTTCACGGTGCTGGGACGCACTAGTACCAGGTTCAGCTACCTATAATCCTAGCCACTCCAAGGCATCGACTCTCCCTCTATCTCTGAGGTACCTACATGCCATTTTGGCTCACACATTAACAAGAAGGCAAGACAGCACTGGCATCGTCAACACTCACGATGCCTACTTTCTATGGTGTATGTCACACGGGCACGTCATCGACCTTGCCTATTTCATTACCCTCGCCATTCAACACCAAACGGAGCGGCATAGGAAGGGGGTCATCTCCATTGGCCCCTATGTTACTCAGTTGGTTCGACACTTCGGGCTCCTCAACACTGCGGCCTAGGGATCATCCTTGACCCTCTTTCACTGGATGTCTCCACAAGGCATCTCGAGCATGCTAAGCATGAGGATGATCGAAAAGCACCGAGGAACCTACCCTCCTTAATATCATCTCGTCAAATCTACCGAGGAGGAGGCCCCCGAGGACATTACTGATGATGTCCCCCCATAGCACGAGGACCCATCGTCTCAGCCACCACCACCCTCTCGTCCAGTTCATGCGGTGGCTTCATATGCTGACATTTCTGTGCGCCTCACTCAATTCTTGAATCAGTGTTTTCAACGATTTGACAACATTGATGCTACTCTACAGCAGATCTGTCAGCACCTCCACATCTCATCGCCACCCCCACCTCGCAAACCATCTAGCGATCAAGATGTTTAAAAACTTTCATTTATTATTTTATGTTTTTACTTTTATTTTATTTTAAGACTACTTTTTATTTTTCTTTCATCTTATTTTTATTAGGATTTATAATTTTTATTTAACAATTTTGAATTCCTGTTATTTCCTACCGAGTAATCATTCTTCCTTATATATTTTCTAAAAGAGTTCCCGATGCTATCACAATTATAAAAAGCTCCGAAGCTCACTATTACTCAAGGACTCGAAACTCCACTGGGAACGGTTCTCCACGACTGCCATGTCCTGCTCGACCACGACTATAACCAACTTCAGATATAATATTCTTTTGGCGCAGGACTTAGGGACTAATGAACCTCTACCACCGTCGGAGTATACTTCTCCACCCTCACGCCGATTATTCTCTGAAACTCCAGTTCAAGGAAATTCATTCATCAGTCAGGAAGTTTCACTCTTCTCCCTATCTTATGAACTTACACTTACATTTGTCAAAATATCTATCTTTGTACATTGAGGATAATGTACATCTTAAGTGTGGGGGGTATTCATTTCATTATCAGAAAAATCTCTGAATGACTGCCTTGTTCTCTTGAAAAGCTCTCATATCATATTTAGGATAAATTTTGATTGATTTATGATTTTGATTGATATATCTTGAATTAAAACATAGACATTTATGCATTGATTGTTTAAACTTTAAGACATTAGGGAATCAAGCATGATAAGTTGATTTTTATGAATTTAAAAATTTTAGGTTGTTTCGCCAAGTCTAGGTATTATCTTAAATTAGAATTCACAAGTTTAAACATCAAAAAGCCATAATTATTGTGAGATTTTTAAAGCCTTTTGAGCATCTATTAATTCTTTCATGCTCACTTTTATTATTGCTTTGAGTGTGTCAGTATTGAACTGTTATTCTAGAACTTGCTTGATTATGCATGTCAAGACCACACCATTTGATTTGATATGTCAAAATGATTAAGGCACTTAGGATTAACCCACTCATGTCATGAAAAGCCTACTTCCACGATTAACCCTTAGTAAACCCCGTTGAGCTAACAAGCCATTTCTTGTATTACCCTTAATATTAACCCTTAACCCATTATTGTTGAAATCCCCTAAATTAAATTTGATCCCTATTTTTTTTGAGATTTGAATTGAAATAGTTGCTCAGATATGTCTTTTTCTTAATAGTTAGTCTATGTTATTTAACTTTTTCTTAAAAAAACTGTATACACATTAGTAGTAATCTTTTGTTTTTGAGCTTAAGTATTTAAATTCCATATTCTGAGAAGAAACTCTGTTGTACGTAAGTGATGATTAAATCTTTTTCTAGTTAAGTGATTTTTCAATTCAATCTCGATTCTAACCGTTTCTTTCAGCTTGTGCCACACCCCCTAACCAAAGCCATGTTACAACCCTCTAAAGACCTTTTGATTGATTTCTCATCTCAATTTATAGTGGTGGAGATTTGATTTTCATGCAAGCTTATGGCAAAAACTTTTCATATTGACTGATGAGTGCTACTTTCATTGTCCTTAAACATTTTGAGTGATTTGAGTGAATCTTTAGTGAGGATGTTAAACTCCGTGAGATTTCAAATTGAGGTAACCACTTAGATAAGGGGAGATGCCTAAGTTTTACGTGATTAAATACTCAACTTGGAATGTTTGAAGCTCTAATGTTCTTTTAGTTGAATTCTCAATGTATGATTACCTGTGGATTATTTTGAGATATTTTCGATAGAGATTATAAGTTGAGAAGGATTTATTTTGATTATGAGTTGAGGATATTGCTTGAGGACAAGCAAAAGCTTAAGTGTGGGGGTATTTGATAAACCGTAATTTATACATATTTTTACCCCATGCTTAACACATTTTATGGATGATTTTCCCTTAGAATTGGTGAATTCGATGCTCCTAATGTTTCAATTTCATGTTTTATACTTAGGTGAGCATAGGAGAGCGAAAGGAACGAGAAACGGGCCGAAAAAGAAAAAAATGGGCCAACGTACGAAATCAACACGGCCTGGACCTCATCACACGGGTAGACCACACGGCCGTGTCAATTTGGCAGAATCAAAGCATGACTCACACGGGTAGAACACACGCCCCTGCAATCTAACAGGTTCAAGCACGACCTGAAGTAGTCACACACGGGCGTGTCCCTGCTGAGCCCAAGATGAGTCCAACTCGAAAAAGGCTAATGTTGAGGGTTTTTAGGCATTCTAAAACCTATAAATACACCCGAAAGAAAGAGGAAAGGGGATGCAGAGAAAAGGAGGCAAGGAACTGCTCAAGGGAAGCCGATTGATACATCTCAGAAGCCAGATTCACCATCAAGACTGAAGATCTCCCCTTAATTTCCCTTCAGGAGTTTTGGGTTTTCTTTCTGTTTTGTATTCATTATTCTTCTGAGATGTTTTTCTTATGGTGAACTAAACCCCTTAAATACCTAAGGGGAATGAAACCTAAGACGAACCTTGTTATTATTTTCTGAATTGTATGATAAATATTTAACTTGTTCTTAATTATGTGTTCTTAATTCTTGTTTTGATATCCCAGGATACTGATTCAAGATAAGCTCTTATTCAAAGGAGGAATAGACCCTGTCTAATAGTACATTTGTCATAATTAAGCAGAGTTAATTGCGCGCCTAGAGATAGGGTGACAAGATTTTGCCAGATTAGGGTGAAACCTAATAAGGGGATCCATAGATCGAGTTAATGCAACCCTAGGGTGTTAATTAGAGAAAAGTCTTAATTATTCAATTTAGGAATTAGACGTTATTAGTCTTGAATAGGGATAATAACATAACTTAGGGATCTCTACGGAACAAGTTAAATGAATAAATCGTCCGATTCGGAATCAGAATAACAAGTGAAGTCTAGGTGGATTCTTCCTTAGGTATTGTCTTAATTCAATCGTTTTTCCAAAAGTAATTCCCTAATTCTATTTTTCGTGAATTCTTAGTTTAGATAATTAGTTAGTTAAAACAAAACCCCTTTATTCTTAGGCTAGATAATAAAAAGGCAGTCATTACTAGTACTTTTAGTTCCTTTTGGTTCGACAATCCGGTCTTGCTAAAACTATACTACTGTTCGATAGGTACACTTGCCTACATCGTGATAATAGTTAGTTCAAGAACGATTAATTATAAATATATAAAACTTACCTGTCATGAAAATCGCGATCAACGAAACTTTCACACATATATAATAACAAACTGTAAACATCGAAAATAATATTAGAATAATTTTATGACCACAAATTTGTGGTTCCGAAACTACTGTTCTGAT
This sequence comes from Gossypium hirsutum, assembly GCF_007990345.1. NCBI lineage: Eukaryota > Viridiplantae > Streptophyta > Magnoliopsida > Malvales > Malvaceae > Gossypium > Gossypium hirsutum. The sequence continues at coordinate 37,904,445 of NC_053432.1, forward strand.
TTGGCTAAAACCGGGCTATTACAACTCTCCCCTTAGGGATTTTCGTCCCTGAAAATCTTACCAACGAATAGGTTTTTATATTGCTTTCTTATAGCATCCTCGGGTTCCCACGTAACTTCTTCAACCCCATGCCGATGCCATAATACTCTTACTAGTACTATTCTTTTATCTCTCAATTCTTTGATCTCACGAGCTAGAATTTGGATCGGTTCTTCACTGTATGGCAAATTTGACTGAATCTCAATTTCGATTAGGGAGATAACATGCGAAGGATCAGATCTATATCGTCGAATCATCGATACATGAAACACATTATGAATCTTTTCTAGCTCAGACGACAATTCTATCCAATAAGCCACTGGTCCAACTCGCTCAATAATCTCAAACGGCCCAATGAATCTCAGATTCAATTTTCCTTTTTCACCAAATCAAAGTATTTTCTTCCATAGTGATGCTTTCAAAAATACTCTATCCGCAATCTGAAACTCAATATCTTTCCGCTTCAAGTCTGTGTAAGATTTCTGTGGATCTGATGCTGCTTTCAAACTATCACGGATCACTTTCACTTTTTCTTCAATCTCTCTAATCAGATCAATCCCGTGAATCTTGTTCTTCCTCAGTTCAATCTAGTACAATAATGTTTTACATTTACGACCGTATAGAGCTTTGGACGTTCTATTTTAATACTCAATTGAAAACTATTATTATACACAAATTCAATCAATGGAAGGTATCGTTCCCATGTACCTTCAAACTCAAGAGTGCAACATCACAACATATCTTCGAGTATCAGAATAATCTGCTCGGATTGACCATCTATTTGTGGATGAAAAGCAGTACTAAAGTGTAGCTTTTTACCCAGTGCATCTTGCAATTTCTTTCAGAAACGCATGTAAATCTCGGATCTCTATCTGAAACAATAGAAATAGGCACTCCGTGTAATCTCACAATCTGAGAAATGTATAACTCAGCAAGCTTATCAAGTGAATATGTAACACCCCAGACCCGGACAGGACGTTATGGCCGAATCTGGCACATCACATTGAAGTGTTTTAGCGAAAACCTTATTTTCATTGAAAACCCTTCCTTATAATAAGAAACCTTAATAAACTCATAAAAACTCTCTTTCAATCGTGAAAGCTTGTTTAAAACATATGATTTATGAAAGCCTGTCATTTTAAAATTTAGTTGCGGAAACATAGAAAAACAATCTATGATTTAGGAAACCCATGTTCACCTTCACATAATTACAACGCATAAAAATAACAATCCAAATAATAAAAAAAGGGAAGGCCTTATTTCATTCCAGTATGAAATTACTTAATAAGCTAGAAACTATATGCTTTCTTTTAAAAAAAAACAAGTCCAAGTCGTCTTACTAGCTGGCCACCTTTGACTCCCTCCATGTAACACCCCTTACCCATATCCGAGGCCGGGCTAAGGTACGAGGCGTTACCAGACAAACATACAAACATTAAACAAAAATACGAGCCATAAAATTTTATTCATATTTCAAAGCGTTCATTCTCTTACACATAGTCCCTTATTTGAGTCTACGGAACCCAAAACATACTTTAGAAAGGGTTTGGGACTAAACTGAGAACTTACGAAAATCTTGGAAATTTCATGCTTTAAGGCTCCACACGCCCGTGTCCCAAAGTCGTGTTAAATACACGGCTGAGACACATGTCGTGTCTCTGCCTGTGTGGAATATACCTAGGCTATTTTCCAAGCTTTGGTCAACCTTGATCTCTTACACACTTATACAAAATCAAAAGATATAACATGGTATTCATTTAATGATTATACATCCTCAATTAACCAAAAACATAGCATTTGTATGTCATCATACATGTGTCTCTCATACTCATTTTACCTTGTTTATTATAGTACCGCTTATACATTTATACCAAGATTATCATCTTACCAAATATCTTCAGCTTAATCATCAAGCATTCATATTTAAAGCTAGATCATATCTTTATAAAATACCATGATTCAGATGCACAGAATAACATGTTTGCCTGAAACATTTCAATTCAATTCCATACCCAACAAGCATTACATTGAGACGAGTCATATATATATATACATGTCATGATACATAACATTCTCTTTTTATTTTCTTATAAACACGTATCATTTATTTCATTATATCAATATTTCATATACCATAGTTTCCATGTATTCCACATATATTTATTTTCCTCCTCCTCCTCTCCATTCCACATCCTTAATGTATATAGCATTCTTGTAAGTACGATTTCACAATTTACTAATAAATGATCACATCAAACTGTCCACACGAGTCATAGTCACTTAATTATTTATAATTCGAGCTACAGAGCTCCAAATTAAGATCCGTAAATTTCCTCTGAGACTAGACTCACATATTGTTCCATCATAAAATTTTCATAATTTTTGGTTTAGCCAATTAGTACAGTTTATTCATTAAAATTTCCCCTGTTTCACTTTCTGACAGTTCTGATCTCTCTTCACTAAAAAATAATTATCTCATATTACAGAACTCGGATAATGTTCTTACTGATTTATCTTGAAAAAAGACTCATTATGGATTTTAAAAATATAATTTGTAGCCTCTAATTATTTTTCTCCAAATTTTTGTGATTTTCCAAAGTCAGAACAGGGGATCACGTAATCATTCTGAATCAGTCTCACGAAAACATAAATATCTCAAAATTTAGAACTCCTTTGCTTTCTATGTTCCTTTTATATGAAAATATACTCATTAAGCTTTAATATTATATCTCATTCAGTATCTGATTCAATTTATACTATTTTTGGTGATTTTTCAAAATCAAGTCATTGCTACTGTCCAAAACAGTTTTATTGCTAATTCACTCTTTCACACTTTCTTTGTATTAACCTCATTTTAACATACATATCACAAATCATTTTCACCACATTTCATACATCACAAGTATAGGCCCATGATCACAAGGTCACCATAAAATCATCCTCATGTATAACTTACTTCTTTATAAACTTACCACATCCTGGTCACTTAATGAACACATCATTCACATAACCAAGTTCCTGCACATATTAATCACAAAACTCACAAAGCAATACATAGAGAGTCTCCCGTTGAACACTTCGGATCAATCCTTAATACTTGGTGGTTTCAGCACATAGCTCCACCCATCATATAGTTTGGCTCTCTTGTACACATGGTGAACACTTAGTACCACCCATGTGACCTAGCCAGTTTATCTCGTAGCTCTCTTGTCTACATGGTGTCCTTCACTTGGAACCACGCATGCGACCTAGCTACATATATCCTGTAGCTCTCTTGTCTCCATGGTGTACACATAGTATCACCCATGCGACCTAGCTACATCATAATGTCTTGTAGCTCTCTTGTACACATGATGTGCACTCAGCACTATACATGTGACCTAGCTACATACCATCTGTATCATCCAATCTTTCCGAAGGTTCAACCGAGGAACCACACATGCGACCTAGCTACATATATCCCGTAGCTCTCTTGTCTGCATGGTGTACACATGGTATCACCCATGCGACCTAGCTACATCATAATGTCTTGTAGCTCTATTGTACACATGATGTCCACTCAGCACTATACATGTGACCTAGCTACATCCCATCTGTATCATCCAATCTTTCCGAAGGTTCAACCAGGATTTCTCTCTCTTTTCCAACAATTTCACCAATCAAGTAATTATCCACAGACATATTTCCAATATTTTTATAAAATATCATAATACAAGTAATAGTGATGTATTACTTACATATAAACTTACATCTCATTTAATATCAACGCAATAACATTAAATTACACATTGTCTTATTAAAAATCATATGAACTTACAATTTCCCATAATATCCATAATCTTAGAAATCACATTTATGTATGATAATTCAATGCAATTCATGTACCATAGACATATTTTTAAATCAATTCATAAACTTGGCACCATAATCATTTAATTTAACATAATTCAATTAATTCACTAAATTTAACTTTCAAATATAAATTACAGCATTATTGTTGTATTATTATCATACCAACTTACATACTTTCAACATCTCGAAGATCATAGTAAATATATCAATTTACCATTGAAACATGCATAAATTAATGCTTATTATACATATGAACTTACCTTAATATTAAAACGACCATTTTACCAACTTTCCCAATTTTCGAATTTTCTCTCATTCTAGTTTCAAATCTCGTTTTCCGGGATCTAAAACATCATATTTTACTTATTTAATTAATGTACTATTCAAAACAATCATTAACTCAAACTTTGGAAAAATTATAATTTTGCCCCTAAACTTTTGCATCTTTACACTTTTGCCCCTAGGCTCAGGAATTAAACTTCATCCCTTATTCTTATGTTTTATGACATGATGATCACTTTTCCCTTCTATGGCAACATCAAATTCTCACTCTAACATATACTTATGACTATTAGGTATTGCTCGTTTTCACTTAAAACCGAGTAGTACAAGTTTTCTAACATAATTTAAAACCTCATATTGTATCATAAAACACCAGAATACACAAATTTTACCTATGGGTATTTTTCCAAATATGAACCCTAGGTTGAATTATTGCTAGCATAAGCTAAATCAAGTTACCGGGACTCCAAAAACGTAAAGAACTTGAAAAATGGGGTTAGAACGGACTTACAATTGAGCTTGGGATGCTTGAAAACCCTAGCCATGGAATCTCCCTTGGTATACATGTCCATGGTGAAGAAGAGGAGCAAAATTGGCTTTTAATTTTGTATTTTAATTCATTTTACCCGTAAATGACCAAAATACCCTTACTACTAAACTTTCCAAAAATTCCATCCATGTTCAATTTTTGTCCATAACTTAGAAATTGGTCAAATTTCTATTTAAGACCTCCTAATTAATATTTCAAATCAATTTCATACTAGAAACTTCTAGAATGCAAGTTTTGCAACTTATTCAATTTAGTCCCTAACTTCGAATTAAGCACTTTATGCATAGAATTTCTTCACAAAATTTTCACACAATCATGCAATCATATCATAGACCTCAAAATAATCATAAAATAATTATTTATATCTCAAATTTTGTGGTCCCGAAACCTCTATTCCAACTAGACCCAATTTTGGGCTATTACAACTCTCCCCCCTTCAGAGATTTTCGTCCTCGAAAATCTTACCGGAGTGAGGTTTAGTATCTTTCTCATAATTTCCATCATTACTAACTAATTGTTTTCAAGACGATACTTTCAGAAACACTCTGTCATCAATTTGAATCCTAAGATAACTCAGTAAACTCTGATATTTCTCTAACTCTATCCTTCACTTGTCAACCATTCTCAGACTCTGGTCATATCTATAATTATTTTATCACTGAACTCTTTGATTCCACACTTAGGAACATAGTCAACATGATTCTCATGAATTTTCGTTATATACACCTCATCGGTAAGGGGGTGAGGTCGTACAGTCTCTAACTCGATTCTGACATGTATCTATATGACACATTTTTTTCATTATCCACATATGTCATTATAATCATACTATCCACTTCAAACAATTTATTATTCATACCTGTCTTACATAAAATTTCCAATTATCTCATTTCAAACAAGTGCACTCACCATACATTCTATGAATTTTGAATAACTTTAATCATCACATTTACTAATTAATTTAGTCAAGCATGCAACAACATATGAAGGCCAAACAAATATGAATAAATATATCACTATATAAACTTTCATCTCACATATTATCACATATACATATATCACGAATTCTTATTCATACCTTTCTGAGTTTAACACATCATAGCTACACTTTATTTAAATACTTCAATATCGCTATCAAATGGTCTGATGTAGCTCGGTTGGAGAATATTTCATTTTAAACAAAATAGTCCTTATTAGTGTCGAGAGGCATCACACTATCACATATTTGTGGCATGTATAACTAAACTCTTACACTTGCTATGTTAGTCCGAGAATTGACTAAACCTGCTCTGATACCACTAAATGTAACACCCCTTACCCGTATCCGAGGCCGGGCTAAGGTACGAGACGTTACCAGACAAACATACAAACATTAAACTAAAATACGAGCCATAAAATTTTATTCATATTTCAAAGCGTTCATTCTCTTACACATAGTCCCTTATTTGAGTCTACGGAGCCCAAAACATACTTTAGAAAGGGTTTGGGACTAAACCGATAACTTACAAAAATCTTGGAAATTTCATACTTTAAGGCTCCACACACCCGTGTCCCAAAGTCGTGTTCCATACACGACTGAGACACATGGTCGTGTCTCTGCCTGTGTGGAATATACCTAGGCTATTTTCCAAGCTTTGGTCAACCTTGATCTCTTACACACTTATACAAAATCAAAAGCATATAACATGGTATTCATTTAATGATTATACATCCTCAATTAAACCACAAACATAGCATTTGTATGTCATCATACATGTGTCTCTCATGCTCATTTTACCTTGTTTATTCTAGTACCACTTATACATTTATACCAAGATTATCATCTTACCAAATATCTTCAGCTTAATCATCAAGCATTCATATTTAAAGCTAGATCATATCTTTATAAAATACCACGATTCAGATGCGCAGAATAACATGTTTGCCTGAAACATTTCAATTCAATTCCATACCCAACAAGAATTACATTGAGACTAGTCATATTTATATATATATATATACATGTCATGATACATAACATTCTCTTTTTGTTTTCTTATAAACACATATCATTTATTTCATTATATCACTATTTCATTTACCATAGTTTCTATGTATTCCACATATATTTATTTTCCTCCTCCTCCTCTCCATTCCACATCCTTAATGTATATAGCATTCTTGTAAGTACGATCTCACAATTTACTAATAAATGATCACATCAAACTATCCACACGTGTCATAGTCACTTAATTATTTATAATTTGAGCTACAGAGCTCCAAATTAATATACGTAAATTTCCCCTGAAACTAGACTCACATATTGTTCCATCATAAAATTTTCATAATTTTTGGTTTAGCCAATTAGTACAGTTTATTCATTAAAATTTCTCCTGTTTCACTTTCTGACAGTTCTGACCTCTCTTCACTAAAAAAAATTATCTCATAGTACAGAACTCGGATAAAGTTCTTGTTGATTTATCTTGAAAATAAACTCATTATGGATTTTAAAAATATAATTTGTAGCCTCTAATTATTTTTCTCCAAATTTTTGTGATTTTCCAAAGTCAGAATAAGGGATCACGTAATCATTTTGAATCAGTCTCACGAAAACATAAATATCTCAAAATGTAGAACTCATTTGCTTTCTATGTTTCTTTTATATGAAAATAGACTCATTAAGCTTTAATTTTATATCTCATTAAGTCTCTGATTCAATTTATACTATTTTTGGTGATTTTTCAAAATCACGTCACTGCTACTGTCCAAAACAGTTTTATTGCTAATTCACTCTTTCACACTTTCTTTGTATTAACCTCATTTTAACATACATATCACAAATCATTTTCACCACATTTCATACATCACAAGTATAGGCCCATGATCACAAGGTCACCATAAAATCATCCTCATGTATAACTTACTTCTTTATAACCTTACCACATCCTGGTCAGTTAATGAACACATCATTCACATAACCAAGTTCCTGCACATATTCATCAGAAAACTCACAAAGCAATACATAGAGAGTCTCCCGTTGAACACTTCGGATCAATCCTCGATACTTGGTGGTTTCAACACATAGCTCCACCCATCATATAGTTCGGCTCTCTTGTACACATGGTGAACACTTAGTACCACCCATGTGACCTAGCCAGTTTATCTCGTAGCTCTCTTGTCTACATGGTGTCCTTCACATGGAGCCACGCATGCGACCTAGCTACATATATCCTGTACCTCTCTTGTCTACATGGTGTACACATAGTATCACCCATGCGACCTAGCTACATCATAATGTCTTGTAGCTCTCTTGTACACATGATGTGCACTCAGCACTATACATGTGACCTAGCTACATACCATCTGTATCATCCAATCTTTCCAAAGGTTCAACCGGGGAACCACGCATGCGACCTAGCTACATATATCCCTTAGCTCTCTTGTCTACATGGTGTACACATAGTATCACCCATGCGACCTAGCTACATCATAATGTCTTGTAGCTCTCTTGTACACATGATGTGCACTCAGCACTATACATGTGACCTAGCTACATCCCATCTGTATCATCCAATCTTTCCGAAGGTTCAACCAGGATTTCTCTCTCTTTTCCAACAGTTTCACCAATCAAGTAATTATCCACAGACATATTTCCAATATTTTTATAAAATATCATAATACAAGTAATAGTGATGTATTACTTACATATAAACTTACATCTCATTTAATATCAACGCAATAACATTAAATTACACATTGTCTTATTAAAAATCATATGAACTTACAATTTCCCATAATATCCATAATCTTAGAAATCACATTTATGTATGATAATTCAATGCAATTCATGTACCATAGACATATTTTTAAATCAATTCATAAACTTGGCACCATAATCATTTAATTTAACATAATTCAATTAATTCACTAAATTTAACTTTCAAATATAAATTACAGCATTATTGTTGTATTATTATCATACCAACTTACATACTTTCAACACCTCGGAGATCATAGTAAATATATCAATTTTACATTGAAACATGAATAAATTAATGCTTATTATACATATGAACTTACCTTGATATTAAAACGACCATTTTACCAACTTTCCCAATTTTTGATTTTTCTCTCATTCTAGGTTCAAATCTCGTTTTCCGGGATCTAAAACATCATATTTTACTTATTTAATTAATGTACTACTCAAAAAAGTCATTAACTCAAACTTTGGAAAAATTACAATTTTGCCCCTAAACTTTTGCATATTTACACTTTTTCCCCTAGGCTCGGGAATTAAACTTCATCCCTTATTCTTATGTTTTATGACATGATGATCTTTTCCCTTCAATGGCAACATCAAATTCTCACTCTAACATATACTTATGACTATTAGGTATTTTTACCGATTAAGCCCTTTTGCTCGTTTTCACTTTAAACCGAGTAGCATAAGTTGTCTAACATAATTTAAAACCTCATATTGTATCATAAAACACCAGAATACACAAATTTTACCTATGGGTATTTTTCCAAATATGAACCCTAGGTTGAATTATTGCTAGCATAAGCTAAATCAAGTTACCGGGACTCCAAAAACGTAAAGAACTTGAAAAATGGGGTTAGAACGGACTTACAATTGAGCTTGGGAAGCTTGAAAACCCTAGCCATGGAGTCTCCCTTGGTATACACGTCCATGGTGAAGAAGATGAGCAAAATTGGCTTTTAATTTTGTATTTTAATTCATTTTACCCCTAAATGACCAAAATACCCTTACTGCTAAACTTTCCAAAAATTCCATCCATGTCCAATTTTTGTCCATAACTTAGAAATTGGTCAAATTGCTATTTAAGACCTCCTAATTAATATTTCAAATCAATTTCATACTAGAAACTTCTAGAATGCAAGTTTTACAACTTATTCAATTTAGTTCCTAACTTCGAATTAAGCACTTTATGCATAGAATTTCTTCACGAAATTTTCACACAATCATGCAATCATATCATAGACCTCAAAATAATCATAAAATAATTATTTATATCTCATATTTTTTGGTCCCGAAACCTCTGTTCCAACTAAACCCAATTTTGGGCTATTACACTCCAAACATCGAACCTTCTACTGAGCATCACCTGAGAAAAATAAAAAAGGGGGTGAGTTTACGAAAACTTAGTGTGTACAACCCCCGACGAGTAATAAGCATTCATCAATCACCATAAAATCATACATGTAATGGAATGTAGTGTAACCCACACCAATAATCCAACCAGAACACATCAACTCCGTCCCCCGATACACATCATGTGGGTATATAAATATCGACCCACCCATCTGATACACATCAAGGGTAGCCCGATTGCGGAACTACCTTTATTGCAGCAAGCTGCCAATCACATATTGTGCTTAAAAGCCGTCGGTGGACCAAGGTTGTCAAGCAACCATGCGATCCTCATATACATCCTCCGTTCGATAATTCCCAACCCATATACAACCTAAACAGAATATCGTATGTATGCAGCAGATATACATGAACACCCATAAGTCTTACATTATACACATAGAGGTATTTTAGTCATTTTTTCCTTAGGGGCATTTCGGTAATTTCTCTTGTTATGGGTTTGTAACTTACCTTGGCCCGTTAACAAGTCCCCATTGGCTAAAATGAACAGATACTATGCACTAGGTAGGATTCTAGAGAAGAGGATGTGAGTCATTTAGACCGCTTAAGTACCAAGCTCCCCCTAGATCCAATCCTAGACATGCATATACCCATTACCACACCTTGACCTTATGACTCGTCCACGGTCATAATTAATTAATTAAGTTTTATGTTAATTAAATAGTTTTCAGATACTAGGCCCAAAACCCCTTACAGAGCCCAAACAAGTCTACATACATGTATATGACCCACTAGGCCCAATCTCATTCATATGGCCCATTAGGCCCAAATCATATTCGTATGGCCCATTAGGCCCAAATCACATTCATATATATGCTTTCATATGATTTCCATCACTTAACATCAAGTTTCCAATTTTGCCTATTATGGGCCCAACAGCTCATCGGGCCCACTTAGCCTATCCTGACCCAGTTGGCCAAAGCACGGCCCAAGTTCATGGAATTGCCCAAGGGGCCTCAGATAACCTATCAGTTTCCCCCTTACGAGTGTTCACGCACTCATAAGACTATCGTAGCCAAACTTTCGGCTTTTGGCATTTTAGCTTTTCGGCCTTTCGGCTTTTCGGCATTTCAGGATTTGCCGATCTACTTGTGTGTGTGTAGTGTATGTACATACCTGGTGATAAAGCGTGTTACGATCTCCCTTACCACAAACTACACTGAGTGATTACTCACATATACTTATCGAATACTTTACCAAAAGCCGAAGTCCCATCTTAACCTTACCTGAAACGCCAAGTCTTAATAGCTTTTCCTTGATCACTAATCACGAGTGCTACCCAGATCTTCATTAACCTTTATCGTTAAAAACATATTGGGTGACTTGTATCCAACATATGTCACCCTTTTCTATTAAAGCCTATGCGGCCAACCTTTATCGAAGTGAAGAACACTTACCAAAGTTTCAACACCTTGGGAGCAAATCGGCAGAGATCCAAAAGACTGGGATTCAATACTAATCCTACCAAAACCAACTAGAAGAAGTGAGGAACAGAGTGATCTATACTAGCAAAATTGATTGAGAGAGCAAAAAACTTACACTAGAATCGGTCGAAGTAGAAAGAACAGTGGCGGCACAGAGGATATTCGGCTCTTGACACTTGTATGGTGAAAAAGGTTATTCGGCACAAAGAAAAGTAGAAATCGTTTAAAACCAGAGGTGAATCAAAAAGAAAACTTTGAGTAGGGAAGAATGGAGAATCGGCACAAAGAAAAAGAAGGAAGAACAAGGGATTTTCAGCTTTTAGAGTTTTGGAGAAAAAAAAGGTGCTTTCTGGCAACAAGGTGAGGGAGAATTCGACACTAGCCTGACAACCTCACATTCAGTACCTATATATAGCCTCTATGGCCGAATTTCTTATGCCCAAATTCCCAATTTAGCTCCACCTCTTCTTCACTCCTCATCTCCTAAATTTTCTCCCTGATAACTCCCTAATCCCCTCCTCAAACTTCTCCTCTTATCACTCCCTACAGTGTTCATATCCAACACCACCACTGTCCACCCCTTAAGCAAAAATAAATCATTCTTTTGAGCAAGGAGGGATTCGAACCCCTTACCTCATTGCCTTGCATGTGACGCCACTTGCCACTCCACCACAAGGGTTTCTTGTGTCCAATTCTTCCTTCATTTATTTAAAAGCCAACCTACTTGCCAACATGGTTCTTTTAATAATTAAACCATAATTTCCTTCACCCCTAAGTTCGAACTCAAACTTTAACCAAGACCTACTATCACATAATTTACACTTGACTAGGAATGTTAAGCACAATTTTTCTCAAAACCAAAAAAAGAAAGTTCGGGATTTTTGGATTTTTGGGGTGTTACAACTCTACCCCCTAAAAGAAATTTCATCCTCAAAATTCCCAACTATTAGTGCAGCTGCATAGCATAGACTGCCACACAACGCTCCCTCTGCACACTCTAATTCCAAACTAAATAAATAGCATATTATGGTTAACGTACGTACCAATATTCGCCTCTGGAGCATCTCTGTCCTATCGACGATGTGTTGCATAGACCAACACTGGCTGTCTCGCCTCAGGATGACCAGCACCTCTGCCCGGTGCTCCACGGCCCAAACTGTTTCCACCCCTGGCCTGACCATGGCCTCTGGGCGGCTGCTGACCACCCCTCGGTGGCTGTACATCACCTCTACCCACACCTGGCACCTGAACTGGCATTCTAAGGAAATTCCTGATCCTATGCTCCATAGATCCACAAGTCAGACAAGCTCCCGTCCTCTTCCAATACTCGCCTACATGACCTTTCCCACAATCAGCACAAGGTGGCACCCCTGGATTCTCAGTAAGGGGCCCTGTTCTAACCGGCCCATTATCTCTAGCCCTAGCCCTAGGCCTCTGTCCAACACCAGGAGTCTCAGCCTACATTTCTTCCTACTCGTTTTTTTTCTCGATTTAAGCGCTCAGTGTGCTTCACCTCTTCCGTTATCTTTGCTTTCTCTACCAACTCTGAGAAGACTCGCTCCCTTTGTGGAGCTATCCATACTCTGAGGCTATCTCTAAGTCCATCCTCAAACCTAACGCAACGCTTATAGTCTGTTGCCACCATAACTCTTGCATACCTACTAAGGCGTAGAAATTTTGCCTCATACTCAGTCGCAGATTTGTTTCCCTGGGTCAAGTTTAGGAACTCCTTCATTCTAGCATCCACATAACTCGCACCTACATACTTCCCTTGGAACGCTATTTTGAAAAACTCCCAAGTGACCTACTCAGGTTGGGTGCCCTCTTTCATTGTCAGCCACCACTGGTAAGCTTCTTCCCTAAGTAGTGACACTACCCCTTTCATCTTTTGTTTAGGAGAACAGTCCGAGTCCTCATTATCCTTTCGGTGGACTCCAACCAGTATTCTGCCACGTTAGGAGCTACACCAGCCACGCATTTAAAGATCTCAGCCCCATTTGATCGATGTTTCTCCAGAATTGACCCCCGATTTCCCATGCCGTTATTGGGCCCTGTGACCTTTTCCAAAATCCTCAGCATTGCATGCGACAATGCATCTTCCCCCGCGGCCCGATCATACGGCCCAGTCCCAGCTATGGGTGAGGCTGGAGCCTCTTCTACTCCAACACTGGGCTTATGCCCTGATGCCGACGATTCAGGCCTAACACTTCCACGGCCTCGGCCACGGTCTCTTGCACCTCTTCTAGCACTCGTCGTTGTCTCACGTATTATCTAGATTATAAATTTTATGAAGTTTTAGTTAGTTTTAATAATTAAACCAATGTTTTATGGAAGAATTAAAAGAAGGTTGTTTTCGTAAATCCTCTACAGTTCCAAGGTCCTACGGGCTTCAGTTTCAATCTAAAAAAACCTTAGCATAATCATCTCAAGTAGACCACTAACTACCTACAGTATATCAAATTACACAAGCTTAAGAATAAAGGAACTTACTTGGTTCAACGTAGGAGACTCGGTGTGCTGCACAATAAGAATTTTTTTCTTCCAAAACATTGTGATCCAAATTTTTTTAAAACAAAACCAAAATAATAAGGCCCACTTCATAGCCCGAGTTTTGCAACCTGGGCTCTGATACCACTAAATGTAACACCCCAAACTCAGCCCGGACGTTATGGCCGAATCTGGCTCTCACATTGAAGTGTTTTAGCAAAAACCTTATTTTCATTGAAAACCCTTCCTTATAATAAGAAACCTTAATTAACTTATAAAAACTTTCTTTCAATCATGAAAGCTTGTTTAAAACATATGATTTATGAAAGCCTGTCATTTTAAAATTTAGTTGCGGAAACGTAGAAAAACAATCTATGATTTAGGAAACCTATGTTCAACTTCTCATAATTACAACGTATAATAATAACAATCCAAATAATAATAAAAGGGAAGGCCTTATTTCATTCCAATCTGAAATTACTTAATAAGCTAGAAACTTTATGCTTTCTTTAAAAAAAACAAGTCCAAGTCGTCTTACTAGCTGGCCACCTCCGAGTCCCTCCAAACATCGAACCTTCTACTAAGCATCACCTGAGAAAAATAAAAGAGGGGGTGAGTTTACGAAAACTCAGTGTGTACAACCCTCAACGAGTAATAAGCATTCATCAATCACCATAAAATCATACATGTAATGCAATGCAGTGCAACCCACACCAATAATCCAACCGGTACACATCAACTCCGTCTCTGATACACATCATGTGGGGATATAAATATTAACCCACCCATCTGATACACATCAAGGGTAGCCCGGTTGCGGAACTACCTTCATTGCAGCAAGCTGCCAATCACATATTGGGTTTAAAAGCCGTCGGTGGACCTATGGTTGTCAAGCAACCATGCGTTCCTCATATACTTCCTCCATTCCATAATTCCCAACCCATATGCAACCTAAACAGAATATCGTATGTATGCAGCAGATATACATGAACATCCATAAGTCTTTCATTCCACACATAAGGGTATTTTAGTCATTTTCGCCCTTAGAGGCATTTCGATAATTTCTCTTATTATGGGTTTGTTACTTACCTTTGCCCATTAACAAGTCCTCGTTGGCTAAAGTAAACAGATACTATGCACCAGGTAGGATTCTAGAGAAGGGGAGGTGAGTCATTAAAACCGCTTAAGTACCAAGCTCCCCCTAGATCCAATCCTAGACATGCATATACCCATACCACACCTTGACCTTATGACTCGTCCACGGTCACAATTAATTAATTAAGTTTTATGTCAATTAAACAGTTATTAGATACTAGGCCCAAAACCCCTTACAGAGCCCAAACAAGTCTACAAACATGCATATGGCCCACTAGGCCCAATCTTATTCATATGGTCCATTAGGCCCAAATCACTTTCGTATGGCCCATTAGGCCCAAATCACATTCATATGGCCCATTAGGCCCAAATCACATTCATATGGCCCATTAGACCCAAATCACATTCATATACATGCTTTCATATAATTTCCATCACTTAACATCAAGTTGCCAATTTTGCCTATTATGGGCCCAACAGCCCATCGGGCCCACTTAGCCCATCTTGACCCAGTTGGCCAAAACACGGCCCAAGTTCATGGAATCGCCCATGGGGACTCATATAACCTATCAGTTTCCCCCTTACGAGTGTTCGCGCACTCGCAAGACTACCATAGCAAAACTTTCGGCTTTTCGGCATTTCGGGATTTGCTAATCTACTTGTGTGTGTGCAGTGTATGTACACACCTGGTGATAAAGCGTGCTGCGACCCCCCTTACCACGAACCTACAATCCATATCACTCAATGATTACTCACATATACTTATCGAATACTTTACCAAAAGCTGAAATCTTATCTTGACCTTACCTGAAACACCAAGTCTTAATAGTTTTTCCTTGATCAGTAATCACGAGTGCTACCCAGATATGCATTAACCTTTATCGTTAAAAACATATTGGGTGACTTGTATCCAGCATATGTCACCCTTTTCTACTAAATCCTATTCGGCCAACCTTTACCGAAGTGAAGAACACTTACCAAAGTTTCAACACCTTGGGAGCAAATCGGTAGAGATCCAAAAGACTGGGATTCAATACTAATCCTACCAAAACCGACTAGAAGAAGTGAGGGACAGAGTGATCTATACTAGCAAAACTGATTGAGAGAGCAAAAAACTTACACTAGAATCGGTCGAAGTAGAAAGAGCAGTGGCGGCACAGAGGATATTCGGCTCTTGACACTTGTATGGTGAAAAAGGTTATTCGGCACAAAGAAAAGTAGAAATTGTTTAAAACCAGAGGTGAATCAAAAAGAAAACTTTGAGTAGGGAGGAATGGAGAATCGGCACAAAGAAAAAGAAGGAAGAATAAGGGATTTTCATCTTTTAGATCTTTGGAGAAGAAAAAAAGGTGCTTTCTGGCAACAAGGTGAGGGAAAATTCGACACTAGCCTAACAACCTCACATTTGGCACCTATTTATAGCCTCTATGGCCGAATTTCCTATGCCAAAATTCCTAATTTGGCTCCACCTCTTCTTCACTCATCATCTCCTAATTTTTCTCCCTGATAACTCCCTAATCCCCTCCTCAAACTTCTCCTCTTATCACTCCCTATAGTGTTCATATCCAATGCCTCCACTGTCCATCCCTTAAGCAAAAATAAATCTTTCTTTTGAGTAAGGAGGGATTCGAACCCCTTGCCTCCTTGCCTTGCATGTGACGCTACTTGCCACTCCACCACAAGGCTTTCTTGTGTCCAATTCTTCCTTCATTTATTTAAAAGGCAACCTACTTGCCAACATGGTTCTTTTAATAATTAAATCATTATTTCCTTCACCCCTAAGTTCGAACTCTAACCTTAACCAAGACCTACTATCACATAATTTACACTTGACTAGGAATGTTAAGCTCAATTTTTATCAAAACTGAAAAAAAAGAAAGTTTAGGATTTTGAGATTTTTGGGCCGTTACAGAATAGTCCGTGCGTACTGGAATAAAATGAGGCGATTTAGTTAGCCTATCAACAACTACCCAAACCAGATCTTTCTTAGTCGAAGACAAAGGCAAACCCAATACAAAATCCATCGTGATTTTGTTCCATTTCCACTCGGGAATCATAATTGGCTAAAATAATCCAGATGGTACTTGATGCTCAGCTTGAACTTGCTGATAGATTAAACATTTCGATACGAATTTAGAGATATCACGTTTCATAGTTGGCTAACAGTAAAACTGTTTCAGATCGTTATACATTTTCGTACTTTCTATATGAACAGATAATCAACTACTATAAGCTTCATTTAAAATCATCTAAATCAACTCCAAATTTCTCGGAACACAAATTCATCCTCTAAAACTTAAACAGTCATCTGAATCAACTTGAAACTCTGAATTAAAATTCAAATCACATTGAGCCCGCTTTGCTAACAATTCATTATCAACTTTATAAGCTTCGCAAATCTGCTATATAAATAATGGTCTCTCTTTCAACTTAGCTATAGTCAAGCAAATCATCAGATAGAGCCAATTGAGTATTCATCACACGTAGGGAAAACAAAGATTTTTGACTTAATGCATCAGCAACAACGTTAGCTTTTGCCGAATGGTAGTCCATCACTAGCTCGTAATCTTTTAGCAATTCTACCCATCTCTTTTGTGTCAAATTCAAATATTTCTGAGTTATCAGATATTTCAAACTCTTGTGACCTGAATAAACATTACATTTCTCACCGAAAAAATAATGGTGCCAAATCTTCAGTGCAAACACAATAGATGCTAACTCTAAATCATGTGTCGGGTAATTCTTTTCATGCTACTTCAACTGTCTTGGGGCATAAGCTATTACTTTGCCTTCCTACATCAAAACACAGCCCAGGCCATTCAACAGTGCATGACTATAAATCACAAATTCTCTACCCAATTCAGGCTGTACTAATAGTGGAGTTTCAGTCAATAGGGCTTTCAACTGATTGAAACTTTTCTAACATTTATCTGACCACTCAAACTTAACATTTTTATGAAGCAATCTCATCAATAGAGTCGCAATCATCGAAAAATTTTTCACAAATCGTCTATAATAATCGGCGAGTTCTAAAAAGCTTCGAACTTCAGATACATTTCTCGAAGGCTTCCAATCTAATATTGCCGAAATCTTGCTCGGATCTACTCGAATACCCGATGCTGACATAATATGCCCTAGAAAACCAACTTCGTGCAACTAAAATTCACATTTATTGAACTTCGCAAACAACTGCTTATCACGCAAAGTCTGTAGTACTATTATCAGATGTTCAACATGCTTGGATTCATCACGGGAATAAATCAAGATATCATCAATAAACACAACAATAAATTGATCCAAATACGGTCTTAAGATTCAGTTCATTAAGTCCACAAAGGTAGCAGGTGCATTCATTAGTCCAAAAGGCATAACTAAAAATTTGTAATGTCTGTACCTCGTTTGGATAGCTGACTTTGGCACATCAGAGTCTCTAACCCACAATGATAATAACCCGATCTCAAATCTATTTTTGAAAACACTATAGCCCCTTTTAATTGGTCAAACAAATCATCAATTCGCAGTAGAGGGTATTTGTTCTTGATAGTTACTTTGTTAAGCTGTCTGTAGTCTATACACATTCTCATTGTGCCATCTTTCTTTTTCACAAACAACATAGGAGCACCCCAAGGCAAGAAACTTGGTCTTGCAAACCCTCTGTCAATTAATTCTTGCAACTGAGTTTTTAATTCTTTTAACTCTGTCGAAGCCATTCTATACGGAGCTATCGATATTGGTGTTGTATCCGGTATTAACTCAATGCCAAACTCAACCTCCTGGATCGGTGGTAAACCCGGTAACTCTTTAGGAAACACATGTGGGCAGTCACACAGAACTAGCACTAATTCAATTTTCTTTTCAGTCACTTTCGTATCAAGCACATAAGCTAAATAAGCTTCATAAGCCTTTTTCGCATATTTATGAGCTAACATCGATGAGATCACTGCTGGAAAACCATTCATATCATCTAACTTAATTCGGATAATCTCATTATTCTAACATCTTAGATCAATCGTCTTTCATTTTCAGTTCACTATCGCATCATGCAGTGTTAACCAATCTATACCCAGAATTATATCAAATTTGTCGAATGGCAACAACATCAAATGGGTCGAAAAATATGAATTTCGAATCATCAACGGATAGTTCCTGGATACTTTATCAACCAATACACAACTGCCTAAGAGGTTCAATACTCTAATAACAAATTTAGTAGACTCTATAGGCAAAGTCTTACTGGATACTAAGTTCATACATATATATGAATGAGTAGATCCAGGATCAATTAATGCAACAACACTAGTATCATAGAGAGTGAAAGCACCGGTAATAACATCTAGAGATGAAGCTTCTTTGTGAGCGCATATAGCATAAGCTTTAGTTGGTGCTCAGGCTTCAGATCTCACAGTAGTGTCTTTAATCAATCTCTAGCTACCACTCACATTACTCGGGTTTCTGGGTGGTCTACCTCTAGCTGTAGTGTTACTCAGCCTCGTATTCTACATTGATC
The DNA here is from genome assembly GCF_007990345.1 of Gossypium hirsutum. NCBI lineage: Eukaryota > Viridiplantae > Streptophyta > Magnoliopsida > Malvales > Malvaceae > Gossypium > Gossypium hirsutum. The sequence goes on from NC_053432.1 coordinate 37,923,833, forward strand.
TTATCGACAACTCTGGACATTCACAGAAAACATAATCTAATGATCCACATTTGAAACAAGCCCGATCATTCAATCTACAATTTCCAGGATGTCGTTTACCTTAATGTTTGCTCTTAGGTTGATTTAGTCTGACATTTCCAACATTAGCTATTGAAGTAGCTTTTGAACTCACAGGTGGTCTCCCTCGGCCTCGTTTAGAATAACCCACAGTAGCCTTTTAATGGTTAAAATCATTCAGAACTTCTTTGATGCCGACTGATATGACTTACTCGATGATCTTTTTCATAAATCTCTAGCTTTAAAGTTAGCTATTCTTTTATCTTTCCCAAGCTCTTCAACTTTACATGCTCGTTCAACGAGTACCAAAAACTCTTTGGTTTTCAGAATACCAACTAACAACTGAATATCTTTATTCAAGCTATCTTCAAATCTCTTACACATAATTTCTTCGGTCGAGACACATTATTGTGTATATTGACTTAATCTCACAAATTCTCATTCGTATTATGTAACAGTCATACGACCCTATTTCAGCTCAAGAAACTCTTTGTGTTTCTGATCTATGAATCTCTGACTGATGTCTTTCTTTCTAAACTTAGTCTGAAAGAACTCCCAAGGGACTCGTTCTTTCGAAACCACTGATATCAACATTTTCCACCAATGGTATGCCATATCTCTCAAAAGTGAAACAACACATTTAAGACATTCATCAGGAGTACATGACATTTTATCCAACACTCATATTGTATTCTCGAGCCAAAGCTCAGCTCTCTCAGCATCATCATCAGTAGTAGCACGAAACATTTCAGCCTCATATTTTCTAATTTTATCAACCGGAGGGTTATTCAATTGATTCAGATTCATAACTTGTGGCATGACAGGGACTTGTGGAGGATTATACGAGGGTGAAGGTTGTGGAGTAGCTGAATTAGTTCTAATATACTAAGTGAACCACTCATTCATCATCTAGAACAAGGCTTGTTTAGCTTCTCATTCGTGGCTACTCGTAATCAGCCTAGAATCAACCAGCGCTGCCCATTGAGCAGGAATAGGCGCATTACTTCCATATCATCAGCTATGGCTCGATCGAGATCCATTTACTATACGATAAACACATTTTAACTGTCAGGAATCATCACACTATTGTATAGCTAGACTCTCACATGCTACGCGACTAAACCATAGCTCTGATACCAATTATATTAACAACCTTAACCCATTTCTAACACTAGAATAGAGTTACGAGGCATTACCAGAAAACATACATCATTCACATACATTCATAATCAAAATCCATACATCTCAATCATATTGTCCCTTCTAAGGTCCTACGAGACCTTAAAATATGCTTAGAAGTGGTTCAAGACTAAATCGATATCATTCACAAAGTTTAGGAAACTTAAAAAATTTTCAAACATTAAATGGTCACAAGCCCTTGTGAATAGGCTGTGTGGCTCACACGGCTATCATACATGCCCATATCACAGGCCATGTGAAAATAGGGCATACATACTAACTTGTAACACACGGCCGAGGACACGTTCGTGTGGCAGGCTGTGTGAAAGTTAAGAGGTTACTGACTTGACCACACGGTCGACCACACGCCCATGTGTCAAACCCGTGTACCATTCGAAATAGCCACAAACACCCATATACCAAGGCTGTGTGTTTCACATGGCCAATAGACATGCCCGTGTGTCTAGACTGTGTGAAAACTATAAAGTATATTACCTTAATTTGAAAGGGTACCCTAGGGGACACACTGTCGTGTAACATGACCGTGTATCGGACATGGCTGAAACACACGCTCGTGTCTTTGCTTGTGTGGACAAAAATAGGCTATTTGCAAAGCCAATTTGCCACCCTATTCTCATGCTCACCTAGCCATCAAAATGGTATCATTTCATTACATATATGGGTAGGCAAAACATACCAAATCACATATAATTCATATCATTTCATAATCAACCAATTCACTACTTAAATTCTCAACCACAATTATGCCAAAACCATCAAACTTGCATAACTTCTAAATGCATTTCATCATCATCATCTTATCACCTAATTCAAGCTACAAGACTTACCATTTCAATATCACATAATCAAATCACAACATACCATTATTCCAACTTTAATACTCCCATTTACAACTAATTAAAATAACAACCATATAACTATACCAAACAAGCCAACATATAAGGCATTATATATATCACATAAATAACTTATCAAACACATAACTTAAGCCAACTTAAATGGCCAAATTCATACCAACATATACAAGCCAAATCTCATGGCTAAAATCAAGTCTCAAAACATACCACAATGACACTAGCCTATACATGCCATATACCATATATACAAAGCTGCAAAAAATACCAACAAGATAATTGATAGTGTATGACGGATTCTTGCCAATCCCTGAGTCTAACCTAGCTTCGATAATCTATAAAAGAAGGAAAGAACACACAAAGTAAGCTTTAAAAGCTTAGTAAGCCATACACACATAAAGCTATCATATGAATCACAACATTTCCATCACTAGGCCATGTACAAGTAAACATATATCGATACGCAAACCTTTCTCATTGAATACATATTCACTTTCTCATGTAAACTCATCAAATTACTTCACTTTCTAATACTCGTATAAATCTTGTACTTACCTGAGTCATTTAACTCATTAACACTTTCTTTCTCAACTTGTCTTTGCCCGTTGAACCATTCGAAATTGTTAAGGATACTCGAAAATCACATAAGCTCATACAATGCCATATCCCAAATATGGTCTTACATGTTATCACATATCGATGCCACTGTCCTAAAAAGGGTCTTACACGAAATCAATTAACAATGCCAATGTCCCAGACATGGTCTTACATGTAATCTCAATACATTGGCAATGTCCTAGACATAGTCTTACATGTAATCACATTTCGATAACCTAAGTTCATGACATTCATATCCTATACTATTCATAAGGTTCGTACGAGACTTTCGGATGTCGAAACTCTGTCGATTCTTGCTCGTAAGTGCTTGTTTAACATTTATAAAAATTCAATAGCAAGGAAACACATATAATTCAATTTAAAGACATTTATTTGCATATGAACTTACCTCGTAGTCGGAATAATGGAACTAGAGTGACTATTTGATAATTTTGGATTTCTCCCGATCAAAATCTGATTTCTTTCGTTCTTGGTCAATCAAGCCTACAAGTGCCGAACCCTAAAGAAATATTTTTGGATTTTTTTCCATCAACATTCGACTATCCATGTAAAATATGAACAAAATTTCTTATTGTTTTTATTATATTATAATTATAATCACTTTACAAATTTAACCTTAATTAAAACCATTATAAAACACATAATTTAAGGCTAGTTATGTCCATCACCACTATCCATGGTCTAATTACCACATAAGGACCTTTCATTTAATAAGCCATGGCAATTAAGCACTTTTAACAAGTAGAATACAACTTTTGCATTTTACTCGATTTAGTCCTTTAGTTAAATTAGCCACTTAAACGATAAAATTATCATACGAAACTTTCACACATATATAATCACATACTATAAACACCAAAAATAATATTAAAATAATTTTACAACCTCAGATTTGTGGTTCCAAATCAACTATTCTAATTTGGCTAAAATCGGATTGTTACACCTCCTACAGTGTAATGGGTATTAGAAGTTTTTTAGGTCATGATGGTTTTTATAGAAGGTTCTTAAAGGATCTTTCGAGGTAACTCCTTGTGTACTTTGTTAGAGCAAAATAGACCTTTCAATTTTGATGAACATTGTTTGGTAGCTTTTGAAGAGTTAAAGAAAAAACTTATAGCAACATCAATTGTAGTAGCTTCGGAATGGACACTGCCTTTTGAACTCATGTGTGATGCCAACGATTATGCTGTAGGAGCCATGTCGGGGCAAATGAAAGACAAAACACTTCGTGCAATATATTATGCTAGCAGAACTTTATTGGAGGCGCAACTTAATTACACACCATGAAAAAAGAGTTATTGGCTATGGTGTTCATGTTTGATAAATTTCGTTATTATCTAGTTGGTATAAAGGTCATAGTCTACAGAGATCATTTTGCTATTAAGTATCTAATGAGCAAGAAAGATGCTAAGCCAAGGTTGATTAGGTGGATACTTTTGTTGCAGGAGTTTGGCTTGGAAATTAGAGATCGAAAAGGGACTGAGAATCAAGGGGCTGATCACTTGTCGAGGTTAGAATCTAGAAGTAAAGGTTATCATGACATGCTTATTAAAGAAGAATATCCAAACGAACAACTATGTAATGACCCGATTTTCGGCCCAATCGGAACAGTGGTTTCGGAACCACTAATCCAAGGTTAGAGAAATTATTTTTCATATTAGTTTATGTGTTGTGGCATGATTATATGAGTGTATGAAAATTTTGGTGAATTAATTTTAACGATTTCATGCTTAATTGTGAAAAATGACTAAATTGCATAAAGTGCAAAAGTCCTATTTTGATAGCTAAGTGTATCAAATAGCTAGAGAAGCAAAATTGGGGGTCTTTAAATGGAAAATAGAGCCCTTAGAAGCTGATGACAGGCCATAGGGGACAAGAAATTCAAATGGTCAAATGGGTAGGTGACTTAATGTATAATAAAATATTACCCTAGTGTCTAGCCATCATCTTTTTCATTTCTTCCTTCTCTTCCACCGACATTTTTAGATAAAATAGGGTTTTTGGGAGCATGAAATTTTAGCAACTTGTAACCCTCACAAGTAAGTGATCTTGATGGTTTTTCTTGATGATTTTTGTACGTTTAGAACCCTTGTAGCATGAGCTTTCAAATAAGGGGACTATTTTGCAAAATGGTTGAAAGTCTAGGGTTTTACCATGAGAGTGTTCATGTTGTTTACTAAAATTTTATGGAAGTATATGAATCATGGTGGTGAAATAAACAACTTTTGTGAAGTAGTTTTCATGGAAACCCTAACTAAGGACCATTTAGCATAAGTTGTAAAATACTTGATAAATGTGTGAAATAATGAGAATTATGTGCTGCTCCTAGTATAAAAAGTATTCAGCTAGGCTTGATTAATGAGAAAATGTGATAAAAATAAATTTTCGGGTCTAGGGAAAAAATGGTCATTTTATGAAAGTATAAAGGTAAAATGGTCATTTTGCCCAATTATGAATTGTTGAGTACCTAGATCAATAAAATGATTAAATTTTTGAATTTTTATCATTATAGATCAAGAATTACAAAATTCGGGCCTAGACAGGGGAAAAGCAAAACAAGTGGACTAAGCCGAACTAGTTGTCTACATTTTGTAATCAAAGGTAAGTTGTACGTTAATAATGCAACTAAATCTTTATGATGTGTAATTGAGTTGATATGGAATAAATTGTCTTGATTTTGAATATAAGAATACATGTTGAGAAATTCACATAATAAAGACTTTCATTGAACATTTGGAATAGACTTGGATATTTGTACCCTGATAATAGGTGATATGTATGCTAGTGTAAGACATGTCTGGGACATGCATCAACCATAGCATGAGAGCTAGTGTAAGACATGTCTGGTGTAGAACCCGAAACCCAGCCCAAACATTATGGCCAGATCCAACATGCCACATCGAAGCGTTCAAAACATTTTATATTATTGATCCAGAAAAACTTACTTAGTGTTTTAAAAGATAATTTCATTATAGGTTAAAGTGAATGGAAGCTGTGCACCAGGTAGGAAATCAGAAAAGAGCAGGTGAGTCCATCAGACTGCTTAAGTACCAAGCTCCCTTCGGATCCAAGCCTAGACATGCATACCGCCATTTCCACACCTTAACGTCATGTATATTTCTAGGAAACCGATTTAATTAAGTCCTTTTTAGGAAAAGTGATTAATTTTGGAAAATACTTTCATTGCGGAAGCTTTGCTTGTTATCGTGGTATTTTGAAATCAATTGTTGTTTTTGAAAACGCGCCCTAAAGCTTTCCAACTTCAACAATTAAAATAAGTAATACTTATCTTAGTAACACATATTAAAACCATCAAGAATAATTAAGCGGCCTTATTACATTTACAAAAAAAACCCAAAACCTCAAACGTAAATAAAAGGATATCCAGTTCACGAGAAGAAAATCAAACTTTCAAAACGGGTGGCCACTCCGAATTCCCTCACAGCTCTAAGCCCACTATGGTTGGGGATTACCTGCGTGGATGGAAATAAAAGGGGTGAGTTTGGGGAAACTCAGTGTGTAAATTAACGCAACCATAGCCTATATCAGCTCAAACCACAGAAATAGAATAAGTTGGCCTTAGCCCAAAACAGAATTCAGAATAAAGCCCATAGGCCCATAACAGAACAGAAAAGGTATTACATGTTTATGCAGAAACCCAACCATATCCAACCGTATACACCCCCGTACCAACCTTACACCGTGTGGGGAGACAACTCGACCCACCCAACCGCTAACACCACAGAAATCACAGCAAGGCTTCCAGATATTATGACGGAGTCACCAGATACAGATATTGTGGCAGAGCCACCAGAATAGATATATGTGGCAGAGCCACCAGATCAGATAATTGTGGTATAGCCACCAGGACAGATATATGTGGCATAGCCACCAGGACGCTTCCTCCATAGTATAACCCAAGTCCCCATGCAACAGATATATAATCATGGCATACATCATACAGAATCAGATCGTCATGCTTTTCAGTCAAAAGTAACCCTAGGGGTATAATGGTAATTTTGCATACATAGGGGTATTCAAGTAATTTAACTATTCTTAAGGTTTTCATGCATAACATAGCCATTTACGTACGATCAGAAACACTTATCGCGTTTTCTTACCAATTTGGGCCCGTTGGCCCATTATCCCGTTTTTGGCCCATTAAGCCCAAAAATATCGAAATGCACAGAATCGCGCACTCCGCAGTCTTATCACTTTAATTTACTATATACATCAAACTATTAATCTCATGAGCATTCACACACTCGCAAGATCTCAAAATACCGACTTTTCGGCGTTTCAGCTTTTCGGCTTGTGCCGATCTAGTCTATAAGAGGGTGTTAGTTACACACCTGTTTGCGACAATATGCTGACGAGATCCACACACGAACTGCCTACAATTGGATTACTAACACGTTAATCTAACTATTCAAATACGAACTACGTATTAACCCCTTACAATATTCGGCCAATCACACCTATAGATCAGAGTAAGCTTATAAGAAATCAATAAGCAACTCATTAACAAATTTGTCAATGTTTACCACATAATCATAATTTCACTGCAAGCTGTCTTCCTGAGCAACAATCACTAAATCATTTATAACTGGAGCTACGAAACTCCAACTCAAGTGCCATTAATTTTCCTGAAAATAGACTCATATATCTTCTATCCATAAAATTTTCAAAATTTTGGTTTAGCCAATCAATACCAGATTTTTCTCAAAGTTTCGCATGTTTCACTGTTTGACTAATCTGACCACTCTTCATTACGAATCAAATTTCTCATTGTACAGAATTCAAAATATGTTCTCGTTTATTTCATTTGAAACTAGACTCATTAAGCTTTAATTACATAATTTATTCAGCTTCTAACTCATCTCCCACAATTTATAGTGATTTTCCAAATTCACGTTACTACTACTGTCCCAATCAGATTTATTACCAAATTCACTCTTTCACACATAACTTGCACGCATATTATTTAAACATGTATATCACCAATCAATCATCACATATCTATTATTTTGCTTAAGTATAATCTCCATTTCATCATTTTAAAGCATAACATGTTAGCCGATTTTTCTCTTTAGCATCTAAGGTACATGCATGTTCATTTGTTTGTCTCAACTTCACCTATCTTCCATTTTTCATCAAAAGAACATGAAACAACAACCATTTCCTTCATTTTAATTCATGACCAAATGCTCACAACACAACCAAAAACCAAAATATGCTTCAAGAGTTAAGGTAGAATCAAGAAGAACTCATGAACATCAAGATAGAAGCAAACTACCATGAACTTACCATCAATTTTCTTCCCCAAGTGACCAAACACTCAAGAGCTTTCTCCTCTCCTTTCTCTTCTCTAACTTTCGGCTATGATGAACAAAGATGGACAAAACTTTGTTCTTTTCACCCCTCTTTCTTTTAATAAAATTTCATATTTCATCCATCTAATTCTTTAATACAAAAGACATGAAATGCCCATCATGGAACATTTACCTAACCCATTATCATGGAACATTTACCTAACCCATTATCATGGAATATTTACCTAACCCATTATCAATTTTTATCAATTTGTACCATAAATTATGGATATCAAGTGCACATATTATCTACAACAACATGATGGCTGACCACTTCTTGTAAAATGGGAGGTTTGACATGCAAATCCTCCTATTTTGCACTACTATTTATTTGGCCACTACAAATTAGTCGATAGCATTTTCAAACATTTTCACATAGGACCTATTTCATAATTTCACTCACAAATGAAAAAATCAAAGCATGAAATTTTTTCCAACATTCACAGAATTCCCGAAAATTGGGGCGTTACAACTCTACCCTCCTTAAAGAAATTTCGTCCTCAAAATTTACCTGATCCAAACAGATGAGGGTATTTCTGTTGCATCGCCTCTTCTAGCTCCCAAGTGGCTTCCTCTCTGCCATGATTACGCCAAAGCACTTTCACTAACGGGACAGATTTCCTTCTGAGAACCTTAACATCTTGAGCCAATATTTGCACAGGCTCTTCCTCAAAGGTCAAATCAGTCTGAACTTCAATTTCTGCAACTGGCACGACATGAGCAGGGTCATAACGATAATGCCTTAACATGGAGACGTGAAAAACATCATGAATCCTATCTAACTCTGGAGGCAATTCCAATTGATAAGCCACTGGGCCTACTCACTTTAAAACCCGATAAGGCCCAATGAACCGCGGACTCAACTTGCCCTTCTTACCAAACTTAATATTTTCTTCCAAGGAGAAACCTTTAAGAAAACCATATCACCTACTGAGTACTCAATCTCCTTACGCTTCAAATCGACATACGACTTTCGCCTATCAGATGCTTCTCTTAACCGGTCCCTAATTATTCTGACCTTATCCTCAGTATCAGCTACCAACTCTAGTCCAAGAACTTGTCGCTCTCCTAGTTCAGTCCAACAACTAGGTGTACGACACCTTCGTCCATACAGTGCTTCATACGGTGCCATTCGAATACTCACCTGGTAACTGTTATTGTACGCAAATTCTGCCAACAGCAAGTAATCCTCCCAACTACCTCGAAAATCAATCACGCATCCCCTTAACATGTCATCCAGAATCTGAATAACCCTTTCCGATTGACCATCAGTCTGGGGATGGAAAGCCGTACTAAAATTCAATCGCGTTCCCAACGCCTCATGCAACTTTTGCCAAAACCGATATGTAAATCTGGGATCTCGATCAGAAATAATTGAAACTGGAACTCCATAAAGTCGCACAATCTCTGCCACATACAACTTGGCTAACTTTTGAAGTGAAAAGTCAGTACGAACAGGTATGAAATGGGCCGATTTGGTCAACCTATCCACAATCACCCACACCGAGTCTTTCTTCGATGGTGTCAAGGGCAGCCCACTCACAAAGTCCATGGTTAGCCTCTCCCACTTCCAAAGTGGTATCTTCACTGGCTGTAATAGTCCAGAAGGTAATTGATGCTCAGCTTTCACTTGCTGGCATGTCAGACATTTCCCTACAAACTCCGTTACTTCTCGTTTAGGTCCAGGCTACTAGTATAATTCTCGCAAGTCGTGATACAACTTGTTCCCTCCAGGATGCATGCCACAAAGTCCTCCATGAGCTTCCTTCAATATTGTCTGCCTCAAATCAGAGTCCTTCGAAACACAAATTCTTCCTCGGAAACACAGAACTCCTTCGCTATTTAACCCAAACTCAGAAGTTTCCCCTTCCTTAACTTGTTGGAAACGAGTGACCAAAGACTCATCGTTCAACTACTTTTCCTTAATCTGATCCACCCAGGTTGGCCTCACTTGCAACTCAGCCAATAGACCTCTATCATCATACAGACTCAGACGAGCAAACATTGCTCTCAGATCAGATACAGTTCTACGACTTAGAGCATCGGCTACCACATTAGCCTTGCCTGGGTGATACTCGATCGAACAGTCATAATCCTTAAGCAACTCAATCCATCTCCTTTGCCTAAGGTTCAGCTCCTTCTGAGTCAACAAATACTTAAGACTCTTATGGTTAGTGTATGTAATACACCTTTCTCCGTACAAGTAATGTCTCCAAATCTTAAGTGCGAATATCACTGCTGCCAACTCCAAATCATGAGTCGGATAGTTCTCCTCATGAGGCTTAAGCTATCATGATGCATATGCAACCACCTTACCCTCTTGCATCAACACACAGCCCAAACCCACGTGTGATGCGTCACTGTACACAGTAAAATCCTTCCCAGACTCCGGCTGAATTAACATAGGTGCTTCAGTCAGAACTTTCTTCAACTTCTCAAAAGCTTCCTGCTGCTTCTTAGTCCATATAAACGATACTCCTTTCCTTATGAGTTTTGTCAAAGGTGCTGCCATCACAGAAAAACCTTCCACAAAGCTTCTGTAGTATCCTGCCAGTCCTAGGAAACTCCGTATTTTCGACACTGACCTAGGCTGCTTCCACTCCAAAATGGCTTCAATATTCTGAGGGTCCACCTTAATCCCCTCAGCAGAGATCACATGTCCTAAGAAGGTTACCTCCCTCAACCAAAGTTCAGACTGGCTGAACTTCACAAAGAGTTCCTTCTCCCGTAACACTTGCAGCACTATACGGAGATGCTCATCATGTTTCGCTTCAGTTTCAGAATATACCAGAATATCGTTAATAAAGACGACTACGAACTGATAAAAAAAAATGGTTGGAACACACGATTCATCAGATCCATAAATGCTGCAGGAGCGTTCGTCAGTCCAAATGGCATAACCAGAAACTCGTAATGACCATACCTAGTCCTGAATGTCGTCTTATGGATATCTGCCTCCTTGACTCTTAACTGATGATATCCAGATCGAAGGTCGATCTTGGAAAATACAGAAGCTCCTCTAAGTTGGTCGAAAAGATCGTCAATCCTTGGTAGTGGATACTTATTCTTAATTGTCAGTTTGTTCAACTGGCGATAATCAATGCACATCCGCATTGTACCATCCTTCTTCTTCACAAATAGCACCGGTGCTCTCCATGGAGACACGCTTGGCCTAAAGAAGCCCCTATCCGACAACTCTTGAATTTGTGCCTTTAGCTCACCAACTCCTTCGGTGCCATTCTATACGGTGCGATAGACACTCGTGCCATTCCAGGCAATAAGTCGATTCTAAACTCCACTTCTCGGTTCGGAGGCAATCTTGGAAGCTCCTCCGAAAAACATCTTGGAACTCCTTACAGTCCTAACCTTATCCACTGACAATCCCTCCTCTTCTGACTGACTTACAAATGCCAAATAGGCCTCACAACCTTTCCGAATCCAATTTTCGGCTCTTAAAGCTGACACCACATTGGACAAATAATCCCTTCGCTCGCCTATCATCATAACCTCCTCACCCTTCGTGGTCCTTAACACCATTCATTTTGCAACACAATCCACAGTCGCCCTATGCTTAACAAGCCAGTCCATTCCCAGAATGAGGTCAAACTCTCCGAACAGTAACTCCATCAGATCTCCAGGGAAAACCTTGCCTTGAGTTTCTAAGGGTACATCCCTATATAGTTTGTCTACCCTAACCGAATGACCTAAAGGACTTAACACAGATACCCCACTCACCATCTTCTCAGAGTGCACACCCAAGAACCCAGATATGGGACATGCAACATAGGAATGAGTAGATCCAATATCCACCAAAGCAGTATATGGCATGCCAGAAACTAAGAACGTACCAGTTATGACGTCAAGTGCGTCGCCCTCCTCTCGACGACGAGCTGCATACACCAAAGCTGGCTGTCGAGCTTTAGCATTTCTGACACCCCTGCCAGGTGCCCCCCGACCTCGACCGTTTCCATTTCCACCCCTACCCTGTCCACGTCCTCTCAGTGGTTGGGGTCTACCCCTTACGAGTTGAGCAATCCTCTATTCAGCAACTTGAACCTGATCAGCTTTCTGAGGGCAGTCCCGTACTCTGTGCTCCATAGATCCACATCAGAAACAAGCACCAGAGCGTTTCCTACACTCGCCCAAATGTACCTTACCACAGTCTCCACAGATTGATGGTCTGACCACATTCATCGGCACTGCTCGAACTGGTTCCTCCACTCTTGCACTCTTAATAATCCTATTTTCACCACCCAAGGGTCCTGAATCCCTCCAGAAACAGTTTCGATCCTTCTCCCGATTTTGCTTTTCAGCACGCTTAACCTCCTTAGTGATCCTTGCCTTCTCCACCAAGACCACGAAATCTCGCTCCCTCTGCGGAGCGATCAACACCCTGAGGTCATCTCTAAGACCATCCTCGAAGTGCACACTTCGCTCATACTCCGTAGCAACTATGCCCACGGCATACCGGCTCAACCTTAGAAACTCGACCTCGTACTCGACAACTGCTTTACCTTCTTGCACCAGATTCAGGAATTCCTTCCTGCGAGCGTCGACATAACTCGCTCCAACATACTTCCCTTTAAAGGCCGTCTTAAACAGTTCCCAGGTTACTCTATCAGCTGGGGCTCCTTCTCTCACAGTGAGCCACCACTGGTAAGCCTCGTCCCGTAGCAACGATATGGCTCCCTTCAGCTTCTGCTCCACAGAGCAATCCAAGTCATCCATAATTCGTTCTGTGGCCTCCAACCAATATTCTGCCACATTCGAGGCGATACCAAACACACCCCTAAAGATCTCCATTCCGTTGGCCCAGAGTCGTTCAGAAATCGATCCTCGAATTTCGTTGCCCGAACTTGTCCCGGCAACCTTTTCTAGAACACGAAGCATTGCCTACGACAGGGCATCATCCTCGACACCTCGATCATGAGACTCTACCTCTGTTGCCGGTGGTACCGGTGCATCCACAGTCGGCATATGTCTCGAAGACGAAGATCTCGCTCGAGCACTTCCTCGGCTCCGTCCACGGTCTCTTGTACTCATATCGTATTATCTTGATTATGAATTTTTATGCATCAATTAATATTCCAGTGTTTATTACGGATGTTTTATGAATCAGAAGTAATTCAGAGTTTGTTTTCGCAGAATCGAAGTCCAGCTACAGTTTCAGTCTCTTATCAAATTTTTCTATGGTTTCAGTATCATCCTATCTAGAGTATCCTAGCAGGATTTTAGTACAGACAGATAATTTAGGAAAATATTCAGAAAAGTTCAGAGTAATACTTACAGGCTTGGGTCGGAGATTCGGAATGCCACCTTCTAAAGATCTAAATTTTGAAAATCAAGTTTTTCGCAAAATTTTTTTTGAAAATTTTTGTTTTTTGTAAACCCATTCCACAGCCGAGTTGTTGCAACTTAGGCTCTGATACCACTAAATGTAGCACCCCAAACCCGGCCCAGACATTTTGGCCAGATCTGACATGCCACATCGAAGCGTTCAAAATATTTTATATTATTGATCCAGAAAAACTTACTTAGTGTTTTAAAAGATAATTTCATTATAGGTTAAAGTGAATGGAAGCTGTGCACCAGGTAGGAAATCAAAAAAGAGGAGGTGAGTCCATCGGACTGCTTAAGTACCAAGCTCCCTTCTGATCCAATCCTAGACATGCATACCGCCATTGCCACACCTTAACGTCATGTATATTTCTAGGAAACCGATTTGATTAAGTCCTTTTTAGGAAAAGTGATTAATTTTGGAAAATACTTTCATTGCGGAAGCTTTGCTTGTTATCGTGGTATTTTGAAATCAATTGTTGTTTTTGAAAACGCGCCCTAAAGCTTTCCAACTTCAACAGTTAAAATAAGTAATACTTATCTTAGTAACACATATTAAAACCATCAAGAATAATTAAGCGGCCTTATTACATTTACAAAAAAAAACCCAAAACCTCAAACGTAAATAAAAGGATATCCAATTCACGAGAAGAAAATCAAACTTTCAAAACGGGTGGCCACTCCAAATTCCCTCACAGCTCTAAGCCCACTATGGTTGGGGATTACCTGCGTGGATGGAAATAAAAGGGGTGAGTTTGGGGAAACTCAGTGTGTAAATTAACCCAACCATAGCCTATATCAGCTCAAACCATAGAAATAGAATAAGTTGGCATTAGCCTAGAACAAAATTCAGAATAAAGCCCATAGGCCCATAACAGAACAGAACAGGTATTACATGTTTATGCAGAAACCCAACCATATCCAACTGTATACACCCCCGTACCAACCTTACACAGTTTGGGGGGATAACTCTACCCACCCAACCGCTAACACCACAGAAATCGCAGCGAGGCTGCCAGATATTGTGACGTAGTCACCAGATACAGATATTGTGGCAGAGCCACCAGAACAGATATATGTGGTAGAGCCACCAGATCAGATAATTGTGGCATAGCCACCAGGACAGATATATGTGGCAGAGCCACCAGATTAGATATTTGTGGCATAGCCACTAGGATGCTTCCTCCATAGTATAACCTAAGTCCCCATGCAACAGATATATAATCATGGCATACATCATACAGAATCAGATCGTCATGCTTTTCAGTCAAAAGTAACCCTAGGGGTATAATGGTAATTTTGCATACAGAGGGGTATTCAAGTAATTTAACTATTCTTAAGGTTTTCATACATAACATAGCCATTTACGTACGATTAGAAACACTTATCGCATTTTCTTACCAATTTGGGCCCGTTGGCCCATTATCCCGTTTTTGGCCCATTAAGCCCAAAAATATCGGAATACACAGAATCGCGCACTCTGCAGTCTTATCACTTTAATTTACCATATACATCAAACTATTAATATCATGAGCATTCACACACTCGCAAGATCTCAAAATACTGGCTTTTCGGCATTTTGGCTTTTCAGCTTGTGCCGATCTAACCTATAAGAGGGTGTTAGTTACACACCTGTTTGCGACGATATGCTGACGAGATCCACACATGAACTGCCTACAATTGGATTACTAACACGTTAATTTAGCTAATCAAATACGAACTACGTATTAACCCCTTACAATATTCGGCCAATCACACCTACAGATCAAAGTAAGCTTATAAGAAATCAATAAGCAACTCATTAACAAATTTGTCAATGTTTACCACTTAATCATAATTTCACTACAAGCTGTCTTCCTGAGCAACAGTCACTAAATCATTTATAACTGGAGCTACGAAACTCCAAATCAAGTGCCGTTAATTTTCCCTGAAAATATACTCATATATCTTCTAGCCATACAATTTTCAGAATTTTTGGTTTAGCCAATCAATATCAGATTTTTCTCAAAGTTTCGCATGTTTCACTGTTTGACTAATCTGACCACTCTTCATAACAAATCAAATTTCTCATTTTACAGAATTCAAAATATGTTCTTGTTTATTTAATTTGAAACTAGACTCATTAAGCTTGAATTACATAATTTATTCATCTTCTAACTCATCTCCCACAATTTATAGTGATTTTCCAAAATCACGTTACTGCTGCTGTCCCAAGCAGATTTATTACCAAATTCAATCTTTCACACATAACTTGCATGCATGTTACATAACTTGCATGCATGTTACATAACTTGCATGCATGTTATTTAAACATGTATATCACCAATCAATCATCACATATCTATGATTTTACTTAAGTATAATCTCCATTTCATCATTTTAAAGCACAACATGTTAGCCGATTTTTCCCTTTAACATCTAAGGCACATGCATGTTCATTTGTTTGGCTCAACTTCACCTATTTTCCATTTTTCATCAAAAGAACATGAAACAACAACCATTTCCTTCATTTTAATTCATGACCAAATGCTCACAACACAACCAAAAACCAAAATATGCTTCAAGAGTTAAGGTAGAATCAAGAAGAACTTATGAACATCAAGATAGAAGCAAACTACCATGAACTTACCTTCAATTTTCTTCCCCAAGTGACCAAACATTCAAGAGCTTTCTCCTCTCCTTTCTCTTCTCTAACTTTCGGCTATGATGAACAAAGATGGACAAAACTTTGTTCTTTTCACCCCTTTTTCTTTTAATAAAATTTCATATTTCATCCATTTAATTCTATAATACAAAAGACATGAAATGCCCATCATGGAACATTTACCTAACCCATTATCATGGAACATTTACCTAACCCATTATCATGGAATATTTACCTAACCCATTATCAATTTTTATCAATTTGTACCATAAATTATGGATATCAAGTGCACATATTGTCTACAACAACATGATGGCCAGCCACTTCTTGTAAAATGGGAGGTTTGACATGCAAATCCTCCTATTTTGCACTACTATTTATTTGGCCACTACAAATTAGCCTATAGCATTTTCAAACATTTTCACATAGGTCCTAATTCATAATTTCACTCACAAATGACAAAATCAAAGCATGAAATTTTTGCCAACATTCATAGAATTCCCAAAAATTGGGGCATTACATCTGGGACATGTATCGACCTCAAGATATTTAAGCCAGCGTAAGAAATGTCCGGGACATGCATCGGTATTGAGACAAGAGCTAGTGTAAGACATGTCTTGGACATGCATCGGCCTTGCGATATATAAGCTAGTGTAAGACCTGTCTGGGACATGGTATTAGCTTGTTGTGTGTACCGATTATTCCCTTGAGAAACTGGCTGAATTGTATGTTTTCGAGATCGTGAGACTTCATGGAGTACCTTTGTTAATTATTTCGGATAGAGATCCGAGGTTTACGTTGCGGTTTTGGATGAAGTTGCAAGAGGCATTAGGGACAAAACTAAATTTTAGCACGGCCTTTTTCCCCCATACCAGTGGTCAATTTGAAAGGGTGATTTAGATCTTAGAAGACATGTTACGGTGTTGTGTTGTCGAGTTTCGAGGTAGTTGGGAAAGGTATTTACCGCTAGTCAAATTTGCCTACAACAATAGTTATCAATCAAGTTTGAAAATGGCACCTTATGAGGCTTTGTATGGGAGTAAGTGTCGAACACCCTTGTATTAGACCGAGCTGAGAGAGAATTAGACACACGGGGTTGACTTAGTTAAAGAGACTGAAGAGAAAGTTAAGGTGATTCGCGATTGTTTGAAGGCCGCTTCGGATAGACAAAAATCCTATGCAGATTTGAAACAGAAAGAGATCGAGTTTCAAGTCGGGGATAAAGTGTTTTTGAAAGTATCCCCGTGGAAGGTTCTCTGATTTAGAAGGAAAGACAAATTAAGTCCACGGTTTATTGACCTTATGAGGTGGCTAAGAGAATTAGACCGGTAGCATGCTGATTAGCGTTGCCATCAGGGTTAGAAAGGATACAGAATGTATTCCATGTGTCTATATTACGTTGCTACCATTCGAACCCCTCACATGTGATCTCACTGACAAAGGTTGAGATTAACTCGGACATGACTTATGGCTAAGAACCGGTTAAGATTTTGGCTCGGGAAGTAAAAAAATTGAGGAATAAGAGTATTGCACTTGTTAAAGTATTATGGCATAGACATGGAGTCGAAGAAGCCACATGGGAAACCGAGGAGACCATAAGAGACCAATACCCGAATCTATTTATCGGTAAGATTTTCGGGGACGAAAATCCCTAAAGGGGGAGAATTGTAACGGCCCGATTTTGGGCCCAGTCAGAATAGTGGTTTCGGACTACTAATCCAAGGTGGGAGAAATTATTTTTAATATTATTTTATATGTTGTGGCATGATTATATGAGAGTATGAAAATTTTGGTGAATTAATTTTAGTGATTTCATGCTTAAAGTGCAAAATTGGGTGTCAAATAGCTAGAGAACCAAAATTGGGCATCATTAAAAGGCAAATAGACACTTTAGAAGTTGATGGCTGGCCATGGGGGACAAAAAATTCAAATGGTCAAATGGGTAGGTGACTTAATGTATAATAAAATATTACCATAGTGTCTAGCCATCAACTTTTTTCATTTATTCCTTCTCTTCCACTGACATTTTTAGAAAAAATAGGGTTTTTTGGAGCATGAAATTTAAGCAACTTATAACCCTCACAAGTAAGTGATCTTGATGGTTTTTCTTGATGATTTTTGTACTTTTAGAACCCTTGTAGCATGAGCTTTCAAATAAGGGGACTATTTTGCAAAATGGTTGAAAGTCTAGGGTTTTACCATGAGAGTGTTCATGTTGTTTTCTAAAATTTTAAGGAAGGAAATGAATCATGGTGGTGAAATAAACAACTTTTGTGAAGTAGTTTTCATGGAAACCCTAACTAAGGACCATTTAGCATAAGTTGTAAAATAGTTGATAAATGTGTGAAATAATGAGAATTATGGGCTGCTCCTAGTATAAAAAGTATTTGGCTAGGCTTGATTAATGAGAAAATGTGATAAAAATCAATTTTCAGGTCTAGGGGTAAAATGGTCATTTTGTGAAAGTCTAAGGGTAAAATGGTCATTTTGCCCAATTATGAATTGTTGAGTACCTAGATCAATAAAATGAATAAATTTTTTGAATTTTGATCATTATATATCAAGAATTACAAAATCTGGGCCTAGATCGGGGAAAAGCAAAACAAGTGAACTAAGCTGAACTAGTTGTCTAAATTTTGTAATCTGAGGTAAGTTGAACGTTAATAATGCAACTAAATCTTTATGATGTGTAATTGAGTTGATATGGCATAAATTGTCTTGATTTTGAATATGAGAATACATGTTGAGAAATTCACATAGTAAAGACTTTCGTTGAACATTTGGAATAGACTTGGATATTTGTACAATGATAATGGGTGATATGTGTGCTAGTGTAAGACATGTCTGGGACATGCATCAGCCACAGCATGAGAGCCAGTGTAAGACATGTCTTGGACATGCATCGGCCTCGAGATATTTAAGCCAGTGTAAGACATGTCTAGAACATGAATTGGCATTGAGTTGAGAGCTAGTGTAAGACATGTTTGGGACATGCATCAACATTGAGACGAGAGCTAGTGTAAGACATGTCAGGGACATGCATTGGCATTGAGATGAGAGCTAGTGTAAGACCTGTCTGGGACATGGCATCGATATCTTAACCCATACTAGGGCTATTGAGTATCTAGTAGTATTCCAAATAATTTAGCAAAAGGTTTATGATCTATATCAAAATGAGAAAAGTTATGATCATGTGATGAGTGGTACAGGTACCTAATTGAAAAGTACGAGATATGGGCTCAATGCATGCAATATGAGTTGTATTGGATGGTGATGAGTAAGTTGTACTTACGTTTATTTATGGTATTCATATATAAGCTATGAAAGGTTATGAGCATATTACTTTATGATAAGTAGTTGTTTATTTTCATGCATCTTACTAAGCTTTATGCTTACTCCCTCTCCTTTCCATTTTCTTATAGTGCTGCCTAATTAGCTCAAGGATCATTAGACGTCGGAGGCATCAATCACACTATCAACCGAAACAATCGGTACAGCCGGTTTTATTATTTTGAATATGGCATGTATTGGGCTTAGACTTTTGAGTTTTGTGTTAATGTTAATTTGGCCAAATGTGTTGGCTTGGGATGAATCCCTTCATTCTGTATGAAGCCTTGGATAATGGCTAATGTTCATTATTGATATATGCAAATGATGATATTTTCATGGATGAGTAAATTGCATGAATGAGATAATGCCTTGTGTGAATTTGACATGTTAGAGGTTACATAGGTTAATGCAAGTAAGGGTGGCAAAAAGGCTTGGTAAATAGCCTTATTTTGTCCACAAGGGCATGTGTCTAGGCCGTGTGTGACACACGGTCAGCCCCATGGGCGTGTTATCCGGCCTTGTGTCCTTTACACGTTAAATTGACAAGTCAGTATGCATGGTAGTAAACACATGGGCAGAGACACGACCGCCTGTCTCAGCCATGTGGAGGACACGGCCTCCGACCACGGGCGTTTTCCATGGCCATGTGCCCCTTATTGGTTGCTGATGCCAGAAATAGAATGTTAAGGTTTTTAGACACGGGCTAGGAAACGGGCGTGCCACGACCGTGTGAGGGATACGAGCCATAGACATGAGGTGTGTTAGGCCGTGTGAAAACCCCTGTAGGTTCGAATTTAGAATTTAATTCACACGAGTATAGGACACGGGCATGTCCCTAGATACTTAGGCCGTGTGTGTCACACGGGCCATCAATACGGCCATGTTATAATGACCACACGGGCGTGTTCCCCTTCCACATGGGTGTGTGCTTTATTCCAAGAGTTAATTTTTCTAAAGTTAGTTAAAGGACCCGGGTTGGTCCCAAATGGTTTCCAATGGATGTTTGGGGCTTCATAGGCCCATATTAAGGAGTTTAGACAAAGTTCAAAAAAGCTTTTAATTTTATCGAGTCTTAATGACAAACAAATGATTGTATGCATGTGGTTAAGCATGGTAACGCCTCGTATCCCGTCCAGGCGTAGGGCTCGAGTGTGGGGTGTTAGAAACTATTAGTAGCCACGACATTATCTTGGTTTGTCGATATAGTGAACTATTTAGTGAGTGGTGTGTTGCCACCTGATATCAATAGTTAAAGAAGAATAAAATTTATTCATGATGCCAAACACTATTTTTGGGATGAACCTTTCTTGTTTAAACATTATGCTGATCAACTAATTAGAAAATGTGTCACTAATGATGAAATCCATAGCATTCTTCAGCATTGTCATTTAGCTCGTACGGAGGACATTTTGGAGGGATGAGAACTATTGTCAAAGTACTCAGTCAGGATGTTATTGGCCAAGTCTATTTAAGGATGCTCATGAATTCTACTAGTCATGCGACCGTTGTCAGAGAACAGGAAATTTATTTAGAAGACATGAAATGCCATTGCAAACTATACTGGAGAATGAGTTGTTTGGTGTAAGGGGAATAGACTTTAGGGGTCTATTTCCAACGTTAGTGAGCAAAGTATACATATTGTTAGTTGTGGACTACGTCCCTAAGTGGGTCAAAGTTGTTGCCCTTCCTACTAATGATGCAAGTTCAACAATGAAGTTTTTACACAAGAACATTTTTACAAGATTTGGTACACCTAGAGCTATTATTAGTGATGAGGGGTCTCATTTTGACTCCAAGTTGGTAACTAATACTTTGCATCAATATAGGGTGAAACATAAGATTTCCATAGCATATTACCCCCAAACAAACAGACAAGATGTAATTTCTAATGGTGAAATTTAAAAAAATTAGAAAAAAGTGTTGAGTCCTACTCATAGAGATTGGTCTACCAGATTGAATGAAACTTTGTGGGCATATCATACCACATACAAAACACCGTCAGGGATGTCACCTTTTAAGGTTGTACATGGCAAGCCATGTCACCTTCCTGTTGAACTTAAGCATAAAACATTTTGGGCTATTAAGAAGCTGAACATGGATTGGGTCACTGCTGGCCATAAAAGGTTGTTAGAATTGAATGAAATTGAGGAGTTCTGAGCACAAGCATATGGGAATTCTAAGTTGTACAAGGAACATACCACATGTTGGCACGATAAAAAATCTTGCAGCAACAATTTGAACTAGGACAACAGGTATTGTTAGTCAACTCTAGGCTTAAATTGTTCTCTGGTAAATTAAAATCTCACTGGTCAGGTTCTTTTTGAAGTAGCTCATGTGTATCCTTATGAAGCTATTAATATCAAAAACTTGAAAATGGGGGTTACATTTAAGGTTAATAGGAAACGTTTAAAGCATTGCTGGGGTGCCTATGTGTATCAAGACAAGTACTTGGTTAACCTATGAGATGCTTGATAGAATAATTTCTTTTATCTCTCCTTTCCTTACTTGTTTTACTTTAATTTTATTTTAGTCCTCATTTAATATTTTTCTATTTTTGTTTTCTTAATCTTGAATAGTTTTCTATGATTTCCAGAGACAGAATAAAGAAAGTGAACTGTGACAGCCCTAAAATGACCCTAGTCAGAAAGTGGTTTCGGGACTGCTAAACCGAGTCACTAAATTATTTGAATATGATATTTATTGTCTAAAATATGTGAATATGAATGTGTGAAAGTTTTAAGGTTCGATTTAGTCGATTGCATGTGAATTTAGTAATAGGACTTATGTGTGACACTTTTGAAATGCGATAGGTTAATCTATAAGGACCTATTAATGCATGTTGTATAAAAGAAGGGTTTGCATGTCAAATTAGCCAAAAATCTAGATGGTGGCCGGCCATGCTATGGGGTAAAACATATTATAGACATTTTATGCTAATATGTGTGGGAAGAATAATAAAATATGAGGGGACTGGGAGGAGAAACCAAAGTTGTCTCCCCCTTACCCCCCATTGCCGTGACTAGAGAAAGGGGAGGAAAAACAAAGTTCTTTCTTTGTTGTTCAACTTGGCCAAATAGAAGAAATAAAGGAGGGGAAGAATTTTTGGTCACTTGAGTCATTAAAAAGGATAGTATATTATGTTAAATTGTGAAATTTTAACTTGTTTTAGGTAAATAATCATGGTTCTTACTTAGCCCATGCTAAAATTTGTAATTTTGATGGATGATTGGAGCATTCGGCTAGGGTATAAAGGAAGGGATTTTGGTTGTTCCATCTAAGTATTGATGATGAATGTGTTATGGAAAGAAATCGGTCTTCCTAAGAATATGATATGTGAATGTTTATATTAGTAATAGCCGAAATTAAAGAGGTTTGATGTCTTGAACAAATGTTGTTTATATGTTTTGAATTAAGTAAAAGAATTTATGTTTGAACACTTAAGGATTCGGCATTGTTCATGACTATTGTATTTAGAATGTGATTTTGAATATTACGAATATTGGAATGTAAGTATAGGTGTGATCGGTCATAGGAATTTGATATGAAGTTTTGTTAGGTGAGTGATGAATAGCCGAATGAATTATATACATTGTGAGGATGAAATTTGTATATAAATTGTGTATGTGTGATTTTATTAGTTAATGGCGTTTTGGCATTATATTTTGTTATGTGTGCATTCGGAATTTAGGGGTAATAAGATGAAGTTAAAAGGGTTAAAGAAGTTTCTAAGGCTTGATAAGTTATTGTAGCTATTGCCGATTATATAATTGGTTAAAGGAAACTTCAAATCGTCCATGTATGAATATATGAGTTGATTATTAAATGAGTATTCGGCAACGTTTTTAATAATGAATATGAGAGTGTATATACATACATGTTGTGCATAACTTGAGTAATCGACTAAAATATATTTATATGTATGTTGACACCTTATGTATACGCCTTGTGTCAATGAGACATTCGAATATAAATATGTGTTAAAGTTATATATACAATTGTTTAATGTGACTTATCAAGTACACAAATTTGAAAACGAACGATAATAGACTTAAGTGGTCAATTGATTCAAATGAATTGGTTTTAAAATGTATATGAATGCCGTATGACTATGTTTGATTGGGAAGTAAATTTGTTTGATTAAGCTTAAGAGCAAAGAGGATCAAAGTCGGATAGGGGAAAAGAGAAAGTAAACAAATAGCTGTGGACATCTAATCGTTGACCACTTCCGAGGTAAGTTTTAAGTGATTAAACGTTGAGTAAATTCAATCATAATAGGACATAATGAGTTGATTTAATAAGATATGATGTGGCCATGATATGTCTTAAACTCAAATGGTAAGTTCATAAGTGTTTGGACTTGGGAATTTAAGAGCAAATTGTAATAATTTGCTTTGGACAGCAGCAGTAACGTGATTTTAGAAAATCACTATAAATTGTCGGTGTGGAATTATAGGTCGAATAAAATATGTAATCAAAGCTTAGTTAGTCTAGTTTCTTATAAAAGAGACCATGGAGGCAAAGAAATTTCCTATAAAGAGATATTTAAAGTTGTGTGGGACAGTGTCAGAATGACACCGAAATCCCCTATTCTGTTTTTGAAAAATCATTATAATTTGTACAAAAATGGTTATAAGATAAGATTTATATGCTTAGACTCCTTAATGAGTCTAGTTTCAAATGAAATCAAATAGAAAACATTATTAATTCTATACAATGAAAAATTTGATTCGTAGTGAAGAGTGGTCAGATTAGTCAAACAGTGAAACAGGGGAAACTTTAAGAAAAATCAGGTACTGATCGGCCAAACCTAAAATTCTGGTAATTTTATGTACGGAATATATACGAGTCTATATTTAGGGAAAATTAACGGCAAGTGATTTGGAGTTTTGTAGCTCCAGTTATAAATAATTTAGTGACCATTGCTCAGGAAAATAGCTCGTAGTGAATATGTGATTCTGTTGTAAACATGGATAAAACTTGTTTTAGTTGCTCATAAGCTATTGATTAAACCCATACGTGAATTCTAAATCATGATATTGTAAAATGATATATGAGTGTTAGATGGATCTTTGATATTAAAATTTGTGAAATTGTAAGTTTATGAGTATTCGAATATGAAATGATAGTATGGCGTGAAATTGAATTATTTATTGGAAAATGATTGATGTAGATTCGGCCAAGACAAAGTGTATACATGATAGTATATGTGGTATGTGAAGTATATTTGGATAATTGTAATGTGAATACATGAAAATTTATATTTTGATTTAGGATTTTAGGTGTATATATGAGATAAGGCCGAATGGCCAATGTGATGAATGTGAACATGCATATATGTGTTAAGGCCGAATGGCCAATGTGATGAATGTGAACATGCATATGTGTGATAAGGCCGAATGGCCAATGTGATGAATGTGAACATGCATATGTGTGATAAGGCTGAATGGCCAATGTGATGAATGTGAACATGCATATATGTGTTAAGCCCGAATGGCCAATGTGATGAATGTGAACATGCATATGTGTGATAAGGCCGAATGGCTAATGTGAAATATGTATGAGATATGTATATGTGGTAAAGCCGAATGGCTAGTGTGAAATATGTAGGCGATGTGCGTATATCGTGGCCAAACGACCAAATGTGAAAGGTGTGTATTATTAGATATTTGATGAGGCAAATGAATTACAAATGTGACAGTCGATGTGACTGTTGTAACATGTGATTAAATGTACATGAAACTTGGAAATATATTCCGGGTAAGATTCGATGACTACGTGTGGAGATTATGTCCGGGTAAGACCCGATGACTACGTGTGGAGATTTTGTCCGGGTAAGACCCGATAACTTCGTGTGGAGATTTCGTCTGAGCTAAAGGTCTCACCGATAACCCAAGTAGAGGTTAAAGCTATAAGATTTCGTAATAAGAATTGCTTATAAATATATTCAATGCGAAAGGTTAAACAGGTATGTACTCCAAGTTTATATGTGAGCTTGATTTGAACTAAATCATAAGGTAGTTATGCGATGCATACGAAAGCAATCTATGAGACTATTCCTATGATGATGTGACATCGGATCAGTGTGAGAGGTTATGTGAAATCATACAATATATCTATGTCACATGAGCTCACTTTTATGTGAAAGTTTATCTGCCTATTGTATATGATGAGATGTGCATATTCGGTAAAGGGATGGCATGCCCGAATGAAGAGTGAAATAAAATATACGAACAACTATGTTATAATTTGATTGTTATCTGTTGACACTGCTTAAAACTTACTAAGCATTGTAATGCTTACTCCGTTTACTCTGTTTCCTCTGTTTTATAGATCTCATTGCGAAGCTACAGGCTCGGGGATCGTCAGCAACTAGTCACACTATCACTATCCACCGCTTGTTACTGTTATGTTTAGAATTATTTTATGTCATGTATAGAATAGACTAGTGGAGGAAGAATATTTTTGGTTAATGTATATAAGCCATGCGAAAATGGCATCTTTTGAATGTTTACTTAGTGAAGTTTAAATTTTACCTCTGGCTGTGCTTAGTACTTATTTAAACGAACGATCTTTATTTCAAGAAAAAGTTCAAAATTTTACTGTTCTGACATGAGTTACAAGTTCGGTAATGCCCCTTACCTATTCTGGCGACGGTTACGGGATAGGGGTGTTACATTTTATTGGTATCAGAGCTACGGTTTAGTCGATTCTAGGACTAACGTAGCACGCGTGAGTCTATTTATACATGCCATAAAGTGATAAAATGATAGTGTGATGATTTTTGGCTATTAAAATGTGTTTGCTGTATTGTAATGAATCTTGATCCCGATCGAGCTGTAGCAAGCTTCTGACTATGAGAATTTGCGATATAACTTCACTTAGATATGCCTAAATTATTAAGTTGATCAGGTACGTATCATGTACTCGTATTTGAATTTTGATTTGGATTGAATTATAAGGGTATAAGTGATGCAATTTTGAAAGAGTGTTATGACTATCAATGTGATTTTTGTATGTGGCTATGGAACTGGAAGTTGAATGGTCGATAAGCATGTTGTGTTTGTATTCAAGTAATGTAAATGATATACTAATGTGTATTGCTATATGTGTATATGTACATGAGAATTGAGAGTGATATATCCGGGCTAAGTCCCGAAGAGCATCCGTGCTAGTGATATATCCGGGCTAAGTCCCGAGGAGCATTCGTGCTAGTGATATATCCGGGCTAAGTCCCGAAGAGCATTCGTGCTAGCGATATATCTAGGCTAAGTCCCGAGTAGCATTCGTGCTAGTGATGTATCCGGACTAAGTCCCGAAGAGCATTCGTGCTAGTGATGTATCCGGGCTAAGTTCCGAAGAGCATTCGTGCTAGTGATATATCCGTGCTAAACCCCGAAGAGCATTCGTGCTGGTGTTATATCCGGGCTAGGTCCCGAAGAGCAATCATGCTGGTGACGTGTATTCGGGCCTTCGTGCCGGTAATTTGAACAAAGTTTAAGTGTTCATTACTATACGAATTCAAATTTAAATGAGATGATATGTTTAAAAGTGTACATACATGATGTTTATAGACTTGGTTAAGTCATTTCAATGTGTAATAACGAATGAATAAGAGCACTATGTGTGTGAATGATTAGAGGCACTGTGTGTGTGCGAATTCCTTTAACCGAGCACTATGAGTGAGAGATCGGTCAGTGGGCACTAAGTGTCTGAAGTGGAATTCATGTAAGACCTCGTCTGGGACGAAGGCATTGATTTGAGATAGTATGTAAGACCATGTCTGGGGCATGGCATCGGCTCGATATGTAAGAATATGTAAGACCATATCTAAGATATGGCATTGTAAGAGCTATATGTGCTTAATGAGTATCCATAATGATTTCGAATGATTCAACGGGTATATTTAAGATGATAAATAAAGTAAGATCAGAATAAGTGATACAGGTATGTACGGAAGGTATGTGAAAATCAAATGAAAGTAAAAATTTGTGAGTTCGTATTATATTATGTTATGTATACTAAATAAGTAAATACGTAAAAAGATGGTGGATATGTTGTTAAGAAATGAATTCATGTTATAAATGTGTTACGGATTTAGTCTATGGAATGCTTGGTATATGAAGTCATATGTGCTATTGCTAAATAACCCCTATTTTTTTGTTAATCATATTCAAGAAATTATTTCGATTAAGTTCGACATTTGAAAGTCTGTAAGAATTTTTTTTGATGAATGCTGATAATTTTGGATATATGGGTTATGTGCTAAAATAAATCCCATGCCGGTATACTATATGAGGCTTTATGCCAAATCGATTGTATACGGGTATCGTTAACGGTGATTGAATGTGCTAAATGAATTCAATGTTCAGGTATGTGGAAGTTGATTTTCTGTTGGAAATAGGTTAAGTTAAATAGTGAGATATGATGGAGTTATAAAGGATATTCATTGGGATGTTTGAGTATATGTGTACTTTCGGTCAGGTTACAGCTTATACATGAATGAAAATGTGGGTTACAAATATGTGGGTTGATGATGTGAATTATACATGTTAATATGTGCTTGATATGTGTTTGAAATGCATTTGTGAATTAAATTAAGTGATTATTGCTTATGAAATCAAGAAAATGAGATATATGTGCATACTTGTAGAAATGTTTATGTATTTGTTTTAAGATAAGAAAATGATTTTATAGATCGATGCGAAATCAATAATGAATTACAATTGCTATCGATGAGCTAATGTTTATATGAATATAATTCAATAAGAGCACGTTATCCTAAACTATGCATCGGTAGAAATTTTCGGGGACGAAAATTTCTTAAGTGGGGGAGAGTTGTGACAGCCCTAAAATGACACTAGTCGGAAAGCAGTTCCGGGACCGCTAAACCGAGTCACCAAATTATTTGAATATGATATTTATAGTCTAAAATATGTGAATATGAATATGTGAAAGTTTTAAGGTTCGATTTAGTCGATTTCATGTGAATTTAGTAATAGGACTTATGTGTGACACTTTTGAAATGCGATAGGTTAATCTATAAGGACCTATTAATGCATGTTGTATAAAAGAAGGGTTTGCATGTCAAATTAGCCAAAAATCTAGATGGTGGCCGGCCATGCTATGGGGTAAAACATATTATAGACATTTTATGCTAATATGTGTGGGAAGAATAATAAAATATGAGGGGACTGGGAGGAGAAACCAAAGTTGTCTCCCCCTTACCCCCCATTGCCGTGACTAGAGAAAGGGGAGGAAAAACAAAGTTCTTTCTTTGTTGTTCAACTTGGCCGAATAGAAGAAATAAAGGAGGGGAAGAATTTTTGGTCACTTGAGTCATTAAAAAGGTTAGTATATTATGTTAAATTGTGAAATTTTAACTTGTTTTAGGTAAATAATCATGGTTCTTACTTAGCCCATGCTAAAATTTGTAATTTTGATGGATGATTGGAGCATTCGGCTAGGGTATAAAGGAAGGGATTTTGGTTGTTCCATCTAAGTATTGATGATGAATGTATTATGGAAAGAAATCGGTCTTCCTAAGAATATGATTTGTGAATTTTTATATTAGTAATAGCCGAAATTAAAGAGGTTTGATGTCTTGAACAAATGTTGTTTATATGTTTTGAATTAAGTAAAAGAATTTATGTTTGAACACTTAAGGATTCGGCATTGTTCATGACTATTGTATTTAGAATGTGATTTTGAATATTACGAATATTGGAATGTAAGTATAGATGGGATCGATCATAGGAATTTGATATGAAGTTTTGTTAGGTGAGTGATGAATGGCCGAATGAATTATATACATTGTGAGGATGAAATTTGTATATAAATTGTGTATGTGTGATTTTATTAGTTAATGGCGTTTTGGCATTATATTTTGTTATGTGTGCATTCGGACTTTAGGGGTAATAAGATGAAGTTAAAAGGGTTAAAGAAGTTTCTAAGGCTTGATAAGTTATTGTAGCCATTGCCGATTATATAATTGGTTAAAGGAAACTTCAAATCGTCCATGTATGAATATATGAGTTGATTATTAAATGAGTATTCGGCAACGTTTTTAATAATGAATATGAGAGTGTATATACATACATGTTGTGCCTAACTTGAGTAATCGACTAAAATATATTTATATGTATGTTGACACCTTATGTATACGCCTTGTGTCAGTGAGACATTCGAATATAAATATGTGTTAAAGTTACATATACAATTGTTTAATGTGACTTATCAAGTACACAAATTTGAAAACGAACGATAATAGACTTAAGTGGTCAATTGATTCAAATGAATTGGTTTTAAAATGTATATGGATGCCGTATGACTATGTTTGATTGGGAAGTAAATTTGTTTGATTAAGCTTAAGAGCAAAGAGGATCAAAGTTGGATAGGGAAAAAGAGAAAGTAAACGAATAGCCGTGGACATCTAATCGTCGACCACTTCCGAGGTAAGTTTTAAGTGATTAAACGTTGAGTAAATTCAATCATAATAGGACATAATGAGTTGATTTAATAAGATATGATGTGGCCATGATATGTCTTAAACTCAAATGGTAAGTTCATAAGTGTTTGGACTTGGGAATTTAAGAGCAAATTGTAATAATTTGCTTTGGACAGCAGCAGTAATGTGAGTTTAGAAAATCACTATAAATTGTCGGTGTGGAATTATAGGCCGAATAAAATATGTAATCAAAGCTTAGTTAGTCTAGTTTCTTATAAAAGCGACCATGGAAGCAAAGAAATTTCCTATAGAGAGATATTTAAAGTTGTGTGGGACAGTGTCAGAATGACACCGAAATCCCCTGTTCTATTTTTGGAAAATCATTATAACTTGTACAAAAATGGTTATAAGATAATATTTATATGCTTAGACTCCTTAATGATTCTAGTTTCAAATGAAATCAAATAGAACACATTATGAATTCTATACAATGAAAAATTTGATTCGTAGTGAAGAGTGGTCAGATTAGTCAAACAGTGAAACAGTGAAACAGGGGAAACTTTAAGAAAAATCAGGTACTGATTGGCCAAACCTAAAATTCTAGAAATTTTATGGATGGAAGATATACGAGTCTATATTCAAGGAAAATTAACGGCAAGTGATTTGGAGTTTTGTAGCTCCAGTTATAAATAATTTAGTGACCATTGCTCAGGAAAATAGCTCGTAGTGAATATGTGATTCTGTTGTCAACATGGATAAAACTTGTTTTAGTTGCTCATAAGCTATTGATTAAACCCATATGTGAATTCTAAATCGTGATATTGTAAAATGATATATGAGTGTTAGATGGATCTTTGATATTAAAATTTGTGAAATTGTAAGTTTATGAGTATTCGAATATGAAATGATAGTATGGCGTGAAATTGAATTATTCATTGGAAAATGATTGATGTAGATTCGGGTAAGACAAAGTGTATACATGATTGTATATGTGGTATGTGAAGTATATTTGGATAATTGTGATGTGAATACATGAAAATTTATATTTTGATTTAGGATTTTAGGTGTATATAGGAGATAAGGCCGAATGGCCAATGTGATGAATGTGAACATGCATATATGTGTTAAGGCCGAATGGCCAATGTGATGAATGTGAACATGCATATGTGTGATAAGGCCGAATGGCCAATGTGATGAATGTGAACATGCATATGTGTGATAAGGCCGAATGGCCAATGTGATGAATGTGAACATGCATATATGTGTTAAGGCCGAATGGCCAATGTGATGAATGTGAACATGCATATGTGTGATAAGGCCGAATGGCTAATGTGAAATATGTATGAGATATGTATATGTGGTAAAGCCGAATGGCTAGTGTGAAATATGTAGGCGATGTGCGTATATCGTGGCCAAATGACCAAATGTGAAAGGTGTGTATTATTAGATATTTGATGAGGCAAATGAATTACAAATGTGACAGTCGATGTGACTGTTGTAACATGTGATTAAATGTACATGAAACTTGGAAATATATTCCGGGTAAGACCAGATGACTACGTGTGGAGATTATGTCCGGGTAAGACCCGATGACTACGTATGGAGATTTTGTCCGGGTAAGACCCGATAACTTCGTGTGGAGATTTCGTCTGAGCTAAAGGTCTCACCGATAACCCAAGTAGAGGTTAAAGCTATAAGATTTCGTAATAAGAATTGCTTATAAATATATTCAATGCGAAAGGTTAAACAGGTATGTACTCCAAGTTTATATGTGAGCTTGATTTGAACTAAATCATAAGGTAGTTATGCGATGCATACGAAAGCAATCTATGAGACTATTCCTATGATGATGTGACATCGGATCAGTGTGAGAGGTTATGTGAAATCATACAATATATCTATGTCACATGAGCTCACTTTTATGTGAAAGTTTATCTGCCTATTGTATATGATGAGATGTGCATATTCGGTAAAGGGATGGCATGCCCGAATGAAGAGTGAAATAAAATATACGAACAACTATGTTATAATTTGATTGTTATCTGTTGACACTGCTTAAAACTTACTAAGCATTGTAATGCTTACTCCGTTTACTCTGTTTCCTCTGTTTTATAGATCTCATTGCGAAGCTACAGGCTCGGGGATCGTCAACAACTTGTCACACTATCACTATCCACCGCTTGTTACTATTATGTTTAGAATTATTTTATGGCATGTATAGAATAGACTAGTGGCGGAAGAATATTTTTGGTTAATGTATATAAGCCATGCGAAAATGGCATCTTTTGAATGTTTACTTAGTGAAGTTTAAATTTTACCTCTGGCTGTGCTTAGTACTTATTTAAACGAACGATCTTTATTTCAAGAAAAAGTTCAAAATTTTACTGTTCTGACATGAGTTACAAGTTCGGTAATGCCCCTTACCTATTCTGGCGACGGTTACGGGATAGGGGTGTTACATGAACTTAGTAGTTGCTATATTAAAAGGAGTTTGCTGTAGCATTGTGACAAACTGGGTAAATGGATAATGTGAGGATGACCGGGCAGATAAGTCCAATGGGAGAAATTTGTTTTTTTATAGCAAGGCCAATTTTGTTCCTTGGCAAGCCCATGGAAGAGAAGTTAAACTTTTTGTTTAAGTATTAGGGCACTTCGCATTTTTCCCACCAAAATCTTCCTTATTCCTTTCTTTTCTCCTCCACATCACACAGCTTCCCTATCACGTTTCATTTTTACAGAACTGGCATCACAGTCTCCCTTATATTCCTTTTCTCAATAGCTCACGTCTCTTAAGTTTCTCCTAAAATTTTTATTTTTATTACTCTTTCTCTTCAATCTATCTTATCTTTTCTTCCACTACATTCTCCAAGATTTCTTCTGTAATAGCCCATTTTTAGTCAAATTGGAGTAGTAGTTTCAGAACCACAAATCTGAGGTCAAAATATTTATTTTATTATTATTTTAATATTTACAACATGATAATAAAATTGTGTGAAAATTTCGTTAAGAAATTTTATCGTTTGAGTGATCAATTCGATAAAAAGGACTAAATTGCATAAAGTGAAAAAATGCATGTTCTATTAGTTTAAATGTGTCTATTAGCTATGGATCATTAAAGTGGAGGTCCTTATATTGTAAATAGACCATTAAAATAGTGGGCGGACAATTATGGGCTTATAGTAAGTGAATTTTGATGTTTTAAACCAAGGTTAATTTAGTTATTTATGAATAATGTTATATTAAACAAAACCAAATTAATTCTTCATCTATTTTCTCCTTTCACCACGAAAAATTGAAGAAAAACCTAGCCATTGTTGAGCTTGAAGTTTCGGCAACTTCACCTTGCTATTTGGTACGATTTTTGACTCAGTTTTTAATGATTTCTATGTTTTTGTGATCGTTGCAACTATATTAGCTAGCCCAGGGACTAATTTGCAAAATTATTAAAGATTTTGAATGTTTTCATTGATGAATATATGAATATTTTGATGTTTAATGATAGATTACGAATATTTGACGTTAGCTAAACACGTTTTGTTAACTGTTTTTTAGTGAAAATGCAAATTAGGGGCTAAATTGTGAAATGTGAAAAATGTGAAATAAATGAAAAATATGGGCTGCTAGGGGAAAAATGGTAATTTGGTTAGCATGGACTAGTTTTGAATTTCATGAATATGTGATTTTGTGTAATAAGACTAAATTGTGAAAAATGTGAAAGTTTAGGGGCAAAAGTATAAATGTGCCTTAAAAAGTGTTTTGGATTAAATTGAATGAATATATGATTAAATAAGTTAATTTTGAATATATTTAGATCAAGAAAAGTGAAATACAAACTTGGATCGGGGAAAAGATAAAGTTATCGACTAATAGAATGTTTTTACATCCGAGGTAAGTTCGTATATGATAAGCATTGTTATAATTATGCTTTAAATGTTTTGATATTACATAAATTATGTTTATGAACTTATAGTCATGTTTGATGAAAATTCAGATATATATATGGCACTTAGTGTGTGATTCAAGAAAGATTCGGCTATATATATGTATGGCACTTAGTGTGCGATTCGAAATAGCATCGGCTATATATGGCACTTAGTGTGCAAGACCGGGATAGCTTCGACTATGTCAGGCACTTAGTGTGCAAAATTATAATATCTTCGGCTATGTACTAACACTTAGTGTATGAGATATCGAGTATTCGACAGTGTTCCAAAAAGGTACGAGTTAGTTACGAAATTGTACATGTATGTATATGTAAAGTATGATATACAAGTAGAAGAAGTTATGAATTTGAAAATAAGCATATGATTAAATATATGGAAGGTTTGATGTTTCATGAATTACATGTTATATGGTTCAAATTGATGATTTGTGTATTATGATTTGTTGAGTATATTTTATACGAACTTACTAAGCTTTATAGCTTACTTTGTTTATTTTTCTATATTTTATAGTCTTTCAAAGCTAGCTCGAATTCGAGGATCATTAGAGACTTCATCACACTATCGAACTTCTATTTTGTTATTTTTGAAGTTATGTATATATGGTATTTGGCATGTATAGGCTTGAGTCATTTTGAGTGTGTTTGATGAACATGTATCTATAGGCCATTTGAGTTGGCTTGTGATAATGAATTTGTTAATGTATCAAGTTGTGTAAATGGCTTTGTTTTGAGTTAGGTAATTGGCCTATATTGAGTGAATGAAGTTGAATTGATAATGCATGTTGGAATGGTTTAACCATACGAATTATATATGCGAATTATGTCTAGTAAGACAAGTTGAGTTGATAAGTACTTGAATAGGTAAATGACAATGAATTGAGTATTGAAATGGTTGAAATGGATATAGTATGATTGTGTATTGATTGATGACTTTTGGCTGCATATTTGTGTCTTAAAATGGTACCAGTTGGGCTTGTATAGGTATGTGCAAAATGGGTGGCAAAATGGCTTGGTAAATGGCCTATTTTTGTCCACACGGGTGTGTGTCTCAGCCGTTTACAACACACGGTCATGTTGCATGGTCGTGTGTCCCTTAGTGTTGAGATTAAAAAGAAGTCAGTTTGCTCCACATGGTCTCACACATGGGTGTGTGACCGACCGTGTGGTAAAAGTCAGTATACCCCCTAATTTGCACACGACCTAGCACACGGATGTGTGGTTGGCCGTGTGACCCAAGTCAGTATGTACCCTCTGTTTTCGCACGGCTTGTGACACGGGCATATCTGGTGGTCGTTTGAGACACATGGCTTGCCCACACGGGCGTGTGTCCTCTGTTTTGAGAAAAAAATTCAAAGTTTCATGAAAGTTTCTTGAGTTATTGATTTAGTCTCGAACCATTTCCAAAGCATGTTTTGGGCCTGGTAGGCTCGT
Organism: Gossypium hirsutum; assembly: GCF_007990345.1. Classification (NCBI taxonomy): domain Eukaryota; kingdom Viridiplantae; phylum Streptophyta; class Magnoliopsida; order Malvales; family Malvaceae; genus Gossypium; species Gossypium hirsutum. Next base: position 37,959,063 of record NC_053432.1, read on the forward strand.
ATTAGGGACAAATTGATTGATTTTGAACGATGAATGTATGGGATGATGTTATGTATGCTAAATGGTTGTTTAATTATTTTGTAAATCTGGTAATGCTCCGTAACCCTATTTCGGCTTTTACTACGGGTAAGGGGTGTTACATTTATTGGTATTAGAGCCAGGTTTAGTCGATTCCAAGACTAACCCAGCGTGTGTGAGAGTTTAGCTATACATGCCATATATAATTGTGATAGTGTGATGACTCCTGATGTATTAAACTGTGTTATCATATGGTAATGGATCCCAATCGAGCTATAGCTGATGAGGTTGAGAATAATGCGTCTACTCCTGCGCAAGGGATAGCGTCATCTGATTTTAGATGTGACATCCCGAATTAGGGTCTAGTTAGAATAGTAGTTTCGAGACCACAAGTTTGAGATAGAAATAATTATTTTATGATTTTTATGGGGCTATAATATGAATGCATGCTTATGTGAAAGTTTCATGAAGAAATTCTATGCATAAAATGTCTAATTGAATTTTAGGGGCCAAATTGAAGAAAATGCAAAACTTGCATTCTCGAAGCTTTAATCATGAAATTGCTTTAGAATATGAATTAGAGGGTCCTAATTAGTAATTTGACCAACTTCAATAATTTTGGACAAAAATGGACATGCATAGGAAAAATTTGAGAGAAAGACCCTAAGGGCACTTTGGTGATTTGGTAATTAAAAGAATAAAAAAAGGAAAAATCAAAGCAAAAATGTGTCCATCTTCCCCAAGTGCTAGCTAAATTTCTTAATAGCTGTAGCTAGAGTTCTGTTCAACATTTCCAAGCTTGATTGTAAGTACTCCCTAGCCGCGTTTTTAATGTTCTTTGTATTTTTAAAGTCTTTGAAGCATGATCTACCCATTTCTAGCTATATTTTGAGCTAGGGTTCATGTATGAAATTTGACCCATGTGTAACATGCATGTATTTTGATGATTAATGGAGGAATATGAATGTTTGATGCATGATAAACATCTTTTATTAGGTAATTTTTAGTGAAAACACCTAAAAAGGGGACTTGTTCGTAAAAGTGTAAAAGTGGGTAGTAATAATGTGAAATAAAGGAAAATGTGGGCTGATATGAGCATGGTATAGGTTCGACTAGGCTTGGGTAACAAAGAAAATGCATGCATTTCATTTTACGAGCCTAGGGACTAAATCATAAATAAGTAAAAAGTTAGGGGTAAAAAGGTAATTCTACCAAAGCATGAATTATGGATTGATTTGAATAATATGATTAATAAAGAAGTTAAATTTGGCATTATAGATCAAGAAAAACGTGAACCGGGTCTTGATCGAGGAAAGAATAAAGTATACGATGATTAAGCTTTATTACCATCATTTTGTACATATGAGGCATCCGAAACTCGTAAAGTTGGTTCGAGTTCATTATGGATGCGAGCATCCGAGCTCGTTGAGTGGGTTTGAGTTCATTTTGAATGCAATACATGTTCTATTAGTAACACCCCATACCCATATTCGACGTCGGAATAGGGTACGAGGCATTATCGGACTCATACACAAGCAACCATACATAAACAAGAGATAAATTTCCATCCAAACTAAAACTTTTCATATACATTCATATTGTCCCTATTATGAGCCTACGAGGCCCAAAACATACATTGGGAGTGGTTTGGGACTAAATCGAGAACATTCAAAATTTTTACAACACTTAGAAAATTTTCATACTTTGGAAGGTCACACACCCGTGTGGGTAGGCCGTGTAGTCACACATGCCCATGTGGCCTGGGACACACCGATGTCCTCAGCCCATGTAAGTCTCTATTTATGATGTCATGTGCTAAATGAGGTTACACAACCAAGGCACATGCCCGTGTGCTTAAGCCGTGTGGACGATTGAATTCCATAATTTTTCACAAAGTAGGTGCAGACTTCACATGGCCAGGGCACACACCCATGTCCCAAGGCCGTGTCCCTCACACGGCTGTGTCACTTACCCGTGTACACAATACTGAGCATTCTGTTACTAAAATTAAGGTGTAGGGGACACACGGCCGGATCACACGCCAATGGGGGCAGACCGTCTGTCACACGCGGCCTAAACACATGCCTATGTGTCTACCCGTATGGATAATGTTAAGACTATTTTCCAAGCCATTTGCCACCCTTATAGACTCAAACACATACATAACTTCAAAGGCACTTAACATGGTATAATTGGGTACTTAGACACATTCAAACAAGTCATGATCATGAAAATGTCATATCAACTAGTACATACACAAGATACCACACTTTGTCAAGCCCAAAGCCTACAAATTCTCATGCATTAAGAATTATAGGTTTACTTCCATTTGACATGTTGGGACCTTAGTTATCATTGTACCAACACATCTCAATTAAATCAACAAACATTCATAACCAAAAACATAACCCATCATATACACAATCACAAACCACATCTCAAGGGCATAGGCACATGCAGGACACATAAACAAAAAGACCAAGTCCCCTATACATGCCATACTCAATATGAAATCATGAATACCCAAAGGATTAATTTGATAGTGTGAATCGAGCTCTGACATCCTTCGATTCTTGAGCTAGCTTGAGGATACTATAAGAAAATGGAAAGGAAGGGGAGTAAGCATAAAGCTTAGTAAGTTCACATGCAATAATAAACAATATTAAGCAACATTTAGCATGAATATTATAAAATTTAACTTAACATAAATCACATGTTTATCATCATAGTTTCATAAGCATAACTTTATCATTCGTAATCTTACCAAAAGCTCATCACTTAGCAAGCTCATTCTTATGAGTTTTTCGTACATACTTATACCAACTCATGACTTAACATGCTCTTTCTCGTTTTTGACATACCCATTGACACTTAGACTACTAAACATATACACAGAAGGTGTTTGCAAACAAGTGCCTCATATGTAGCCAAAGCTACCTCATGTTTTATATCACATAAAGGCTCGCTCTCGAGCTAATCATGAGTCTACTCACACAAGCTGACGGTCAAGACGTAGCTACACGGGCTGCTCACACAAGCTGTCAGGTATCTGTAACACATGCTGGACTACCTAGCCACCAGTAGGACGTACATGACCAGCATCCGGATCACATAATGATATATATCACATGGGGTCCTATTTACATGTCACTCGTATCCTATTCTATTCTTAAGGTTCAAACAAGATTTTCTCTTCTTTGTTGGAACTTGTCGAATGTGTTTATCGAATCAATTATACAATTCATACAATAATAATGTATTAAGAATATGATCATAATATTTCATTATTTACATATGAATTTACCTTGGTACAGAATATGGCTAACTAATTCTATTTAGTCCACAATCTTATTCTTTCCCCGATCTAGGTCCGCACTCCGTTTTTCTTGATCTATAATAGCAAATTTAGCTCATTTAATTATCACATTGTTCAAATAAGTTCAAAAACCATACTTTGGCAAAATTAAAATTTTTCCCTTAAACTTTCACATATTTACAAATTAGTCCTTAGGTTTGTAAAATGAAATGTACTCATTTTCTTTGTTACCCAAGCCTAGCCAAACCTATATCATGCTTATACCAGCCCACATTTTTCATCAAATCACATTTCTACCACCCATTTTTACAACTTTTACAAACAAGCCCTTTTTAGGTGTTTTCATTAAAAATCACTTTGTAAAAGATGTTAATCACACATCAAACTTTCATAATCTACCATGAAACATCAAAATACATGCATGTCACACATGGGTCAAACCCTAGACATCAACCCTAGCTCAAATAAATGGTAGATATGGCTAGATCGATTGATATCAACTTCAAAAATGTAAAGAACATTAAAAATAGGGCTATAACGGGCTTACAATCAAGCTTGGAAGTGACCAAAACCCTAGCTATGGAGACTCCTCAATTTTTAGCACCAAGGGGAGAAGATGAACAAAATTTTGGCTTTGTATTCCCTTTTAAATTTTTTATTAACTAAATGACCTAAATGCCCTTTTTACTAAACTTTAAAAATTTACCTATTCATGCCCATATTTGACCATAAAAATAGAAATTGGTCAAATTGCTATTTGAGGACCTCTAATTAATAATTTCAATTTAGTCCTAACTTTCAAATTGAACACTTTGACAATAAAATTTCTTAACAAAACCTTTACATAATCATGCAAACATGTCATAGACCTCAACATAATCATAAAATAATAAGTTATACTTCGGATTTATGGTCTCGAAACCACTATTCCGACTAGGCCCAAAATCGAAATGTTACCACTCTCCCCCTTAGGGATTTTCTTCCCTGAAAATCTTACCAGTAAAAAGGTTTGGGTACTGTTTTCTCATGGCCTCTTCGGGTTCCCATGTAGCCTCTTCAACCCCATGTCTTTGCCATAAAACTTTCACAAGGGCAATACTTTTATTTCTCAATTGTTTAACTTCCCGAGCCAAAATCTTAACTGGCTCTTCACCATAAGTCATATCTGGTCGAATCTCAACCTCTGTCAGTGAAATCACATGTGAGGAGTCTGATCAGTATTAGCACAACATAGACACATGGAACACATCGTGAATCCTTTCCAACTCAGATGGCAAAGCTAACTGATATGCTACCAGCCCTATGCTTTCGGTAATCTCATATGGTCGAATAAAATGTGGACTCAACTTGTCTTTCCGACCAAATCTGAGGACTTTCTTCCATGGAGACACTTTCAAGAATACCTTATTACCGACCTGAAACTCAATCTCTTTCCGTTTCAAATTTGCATAGGATTTATGTCTATCCGAAGCTATTTTTAAGCAATCACGAATTACCTTCACTTTTTCTTTGGTTTCTCTGACTAAATCGACCCCGTAGATTTGATTCTCTTTGAGTTTGGTCTAATACAACGATGTCCGACACATATGACTGTACAATGCCTCACAGGGTGCCATTTTCAAACTCGACTGAAAACTGTTGTTGTAAGCAAATTCTACCAAAGGTAGATATTTTTCCCAACTGCCCTCGAATTCAAGAACACAACACCAGAGCATATCCTCAAGAATCTAAATTACTCGGTTAGACTGACCATTGGTTTGCGGATGAAAAGCAGTGCTAAAGTTTAACTTTGTACTTAAAGCTTCTTGCAACTTTCTCCGAAACTGCGAAATGAACCTCAGATCTCTATCCAATATAATCGAGATAGGCACTCCATGCAATCTAACAATTTCAGCAGTGTACAAATCAGCTACCTTATCAAGTGAGTAGTCGGTATATACCGGAATAAAATGAGCCAACTTTGTTAGCCTATTAACCACAACCCAAATGGCATCTATCTTTTACAGTGTCAAGGGCAAACCCGTCACAAAGTCCATAGTGATTCTATCCCATTTCCACTTGGGAACCATCACAGGCTGAAGTAAACCCGAAGGTACTTGGTGTTCAGCTTTTATTTGCTGACAAATTAGGCATCTCGAAACAAACTTGGAAATATCTCTTTTCATACCCGGCCACCAATACAATTTGTTCAAGTCATTATACATTTTCTTACTATCGAGGTGAACTGACAAATAACTACTGCGTGCCTCATGCAAAATCTTTTGAATCAACTCGGTAACTTTGGGAACACAAATCCTATCTCGGAACATTAAACACTCATCGAAACCAATCTAAAAATCTGATGTAATACCTGATTCATACTGGACTCTTTTAGATTGTAATTTACTGTCACATTTTTGAGCTTCACAAATCTGTTGAAGAAATGTTGGTCTAGCTCTCAACTTAGCTAGAAATTAACCATCATCGGCTAAAGTCAACTGGGTGTTCATAGCCCTCAAAGAAAACAACGACATTCTACTTAAAGCATCAATGATCGCATTCGCCTTTCCCGAATGGTATTCAATCACTAACTCGTAATCTTTTAACAATTTCAACCATCTCCTTTGCCATAAATTCAAATCCTTTTGAGTCATTAAGTACTTTGAACTTTTATGATCGGTATAAATATGACATTTCTCACCATACAAATGATGTCTCCAAATCTTTAACGCAAACACAATGGCGGCTAGTTCCAAATCATGTGTCAGATAATTTTTCTCATGCGGTTTCAATTGTCTCGAGGCATAAGCTATCATTTTGCCTTCTTGCATAAGCACATAACCCAATCCATTCAAGGATGCATCACTATAGATCACAAATTCTTTTCCCAGCTTAAGTTGTACTAAAACCGGTGCCTCAGTCAACAATGCCTTCAATTTCTCAAAACTCTATTGACACCTTTCTGACCATTCGAACTTGACATCTTTCTGTAGCAACTTCGTCATCAGAGTAGCAATTCTCAAGAATCCTTTAACAAACCATCGGTAGTAGTTGGCTAAGCCCAAAAGGCTTCAAACCTCGAATACATTCCTCAGTGGTTTCCATTCAACAATAGCAGAAATCTTACTCGGGTCAACTCGAATACCATCACCCGAAACAATGTGCCCCAAAAATCCGACCTCTTGAAGCCAAAATTCACTTTTACTAAACTTAGCATACAACTATTTGTCTCTCAAAGTTTGGAAAATAGTTCTCAAGAGCTTGGCATGTTCGAACTCATCTCGGAATAAATCAGTAATGTCATCAATAAAAACAACTACAAACTTATCCAAATATGGTCGGAAAATTTGATTCATCAAATCCATAAAAATAGTAGGATCATTCGTTAACCCAAATGGCATAACAAGGAATTCATAGTGTCCATACCTCATCCAAAATGCAGTTTTCAACACATCTAACTCCTTAACTCTCAACTGGTAGTAACCAGATCTCAAATCAATCTTAGAAAACACTGTTGCTCTTTTCAATTGGTCAAATAAATCACGTATTCTCAGTAATGGGTACTTGTTCTTTATGGTTACCTTATTGAGCTATCGATAATCTATACATAGTCTCATAGAACCATCTTTCTTCTTCATAAATAATACCGGTGCACCCCACGGAGAAAAACTAGGTCTCGCAAAACCTTTATCTGTCAACTCTTCCAACTAAGTTTTCAACTCGTTCAATTTAGTCGGTGCCATTCTATACGGAGCAATTGAAATAGGTGTTGTACTAGGGACTAGATCAATGCCAAATTCAACTTTTCTAATCGGAGGCAATCTTGGCAACTCTTTCGGAAACAAATCTGAAATTTCACACACTACTGACATTGATTCAATTTTCAATTTAGACTCTTTTGTATTCAATGCGAAAGCAAGATAAGCTTCATATCCTTTTCTAATGTACCTTTGAGTTGACATCGAAGAGATCAGCTTAGGCAATTCACTTGATTCATCTAATTCAACCCGAAGAATCTCACCATCTGAAAATTTCAATTCAATAATTTTTCTTCCACAATCAACTATCACATCATGGGTGGTTAACCAATCTATACCAAGAATCATGTCAAATTCATCAAATGAGTAAATCATAAGATTAGCCGGAAAACAATGACCTCGAATCATAAAAAAAACAATTCTTGCAAACTTTATCTACTAATATATACTTGCCTAAGGGGTTTGACACTTTCATCACAAACTCTGTAGACTTAACAGGCATATTTATACTAGATACCAATTTCATACAAACATAAGAATGGGTTGATCCCGGATCAATCAAAGCAACAACATGAGTATCATAAAGAGAAAAAGTACCTGTAATCACATCAGAAGATGAAGCCTTTTCACGAGTGCGAATGGCATAAGTCCTTGTAGGTGCTCTACCCTCGAATCTCATAGCCAAATCTCTAGGTGCACTCTTGCTACTTGCTCCATTTCCCAGATTTCTCTACGGCCTCCCTCTAGTAGTAGTGTTACCAGAGTTCGCACTCTTAAATTTTTCTTTCTCAACCATATCAGGGCAATCTTTGATAAAGTGATAGTGTGAACTACACTTGAAACATGTCCAGTTATTCATCCAGCACTCACCGGGGTGACGTCTACCATAATGTGGACAATCCGATCTATTTGGTCCAGCATTCCCAATACTAGCAACTGAAGTGGTTTGAGCTTTTGAACCCGAATACTATTTACCTCGATTTCTATTTGAGAGCCCAACAGGAGCATTGGAACGAGAATAGAAATCCCTAGACTTCTTTCATAAAGACTAAAATGACTTACTCACAGGTCTTTTCTTTGAGTCCTTAACCTCGATCTCGGCCTTTCTTTTCTCTTTAGCCAATTCCTCGGGCTTACAAGCTCTCTCTACAAGTACCTCAAATTCTTTTAGTTCAAGAATACCAACTAATAATCAGATATCTTCATTCAATCCATATTCAAATCTCTTACACATAATGGCCTTGGTCTATATACATTCCCAAGCTTACTTGCTAAGTCTTACAAACTTACGCTCATACTTCGTTATTGTCATTCGGCCCTGTTTTAACTCAAGAAATTCTTTCTTTTCTGATCATAAACCTCTGGCTAATGTACTTCTTACGAAACTCTTCTTGGAAGAATTCCTAATTAACTCTCTCCTTTGGTGGTGTTCCACCACTGATAAGCCGAGTCTCTCAAGAGTGACACAACACATTTCATACATTCCTCAGGTAAGACAACTCATCAAATACCCTGACGGTGTTCTCGAGCCAGAACTTTGCCCTTTCAGGATCATCATCTATATTAGCTCAGAATTCTTCGGCTCTTTGTTTACGAATTCTATCAACCAGAGGTTTGTTCATTCTTACTATTGCCACAACTTGGGGAGATACAAGGATAGGTTGAGGATTTGGTGGGGGTCGAGGGGGTTGAGCATTCGGGTTTGTTTGAACAAACTCCGTATACCATGTATTCATCATATGGAGAAAGGCTTCCCTAGCCCCTTCTCCCCCTTCCTGACTCACAGTTACGGGGCTACTTTAACTGGCGTTGCCCCTTGAGCAGGAGCCGACATATTACTTTCTACATCATCCGCCATTGCTCGATCGGGATCCATTTACTATATGAAAACACAATTTTAAAATTGTCAGGAATTGTCACACTATCACAATATATTTATGGCATGTATAGCTAGACTCTTACACACGCTACGCTAGTTCAAGAACTGACTAAATCATAGCTCTAACACCACTAAATGTAACACCCCTTACCCATATTCGACATCAGAATAGGGTACGAGGCATTACCGAACTGATACACAAGCAACCATGCAGAACCGAGACATAAATTTCTATCGAAATTAAAACTTCTTGTATACATTCATATCGTCCTTATTACGAGCCTACGAGGCTCAAAACATACATCGGGAGTGGTTTGAGACTAAATCGAGAACTTTCAAAACATACAAATGTCTGTGTGGCTTGGGACATGCCTGTGTCCTGAGCCCATGTAACTCTCTTATTATGACGTCATGTGCTAGATAAGGTCACACAGCCAAGGCACACACCCGTGTGCTTAGGCTTTGTAGACGATTGAATTCCATAATTTTTCACAAAATAGCTGCAGACTTCACACAGCCAGGGCACACACCCCTGTCCTAAGGTCATGTCCCTCACACAGCTGAAACACACAATCGTGTCTCATACCCGTGTACACAATATTGAGCATTCTGTTACCAAAATTGAGGTGCAGGGGCACATGCCCAGATCACACGCCCATAGGGGCAGACCGTGTGTGTCACACGGCCTAGACACATGCCCATGTGTCTACCATTGTGGACAATTTTGAGGCTATTTTCCAAGCCATTTGCCACCCTTATAGCCTCAAACACATACATAACTTCAAAGGCACTTAACTGGTATAATTGAGTACATAGACACATTAAAAAAAGTCATGATCATGACAATATCATATCAACTAGTACATACACAAGACACCACACTTTGTCAAGCCCAAGCCTACAAATTCTCATGCATTAAGAATTATAAGTTTACTTCCATTTGACACATTGGGACCTTAGTTATTATCGTACCAACACATCTCAATTAAATCAAAAAGCATTCATAACCAATAACATAATCCATCATATACACAATCATAAACCACATCTCAAGGGCATAGGCACATGCATGCATGTATCAATAGGCTTACAGCCCAACAATCAATATAAGCCATATTTCATGGCCATATACAAAATGAATCATCAAATCATTATAAGGCAACACACTTGGCCAAATTAATATGACACATAAACAAAAAGACCAAGTCCCCTATTCATGCCATACTCAAAATGTGAAATCATGAATACCCAAAAGATTAATTTGATAGTGTGAATCGAGCTTTAACATCCTTCGATTCCTGAGCTAGCTTGGCGATACTATAAGAAAATGGAAAGGAAGGGGAGTAAGCATAAAGCTTAGTATGTTCACATGCAATAATAAACAATTTTAAGAAACATTTAGCATGAATATTATACAATTTAACTTAACATAAATCACATATTTATCATCATAGTTTTATAAGCATAACTTTATCATTCTTAATCTTACCAAAAGCTCATCACTTAACAAGCTCATTCTTATGAGTTTTTCGTACATACATGTACCAACTCGTGACTTAACATAATCTTTCGCATTTTTGACATACCTGTTGAACACATGGAATACTAAACGGATACACGAAAGGTCTTTGCACACAAGTGCCACATATGTAGCCAAAGCTACCTCATGTTTCATATCACATAAAGGCTCGCTCTCGAGCTAATCACAGGTCTGCTCACACAAGTTGACGGTCAAGACGCAGCTCTACGAGCTGCTCACACAAGCTATCAGGTATCCACAACACATGTCGAACTACCTAGCCACTGGTAGGACATACATAACCAGCATCCGGATCACATAATCATATATATCACATGGGGTCCTAGTGACATGTCACTCGTATCCTATTCTATTCCTAATGTTCAAACGGGATTTTCTCTCCCTTGTTGAAACTTGTCGAATGTGTTCATCGAATCAATTATACAATTCATACAATACTAATGCATTAAGAATATGATCATAATATTACATTATTTACATATGAACTTACCTCAGTACAAAATATAGCTAACTAATTTAATTTAGTCCACAATCTTGTTCTTTCCCTGGTTTAGGTCTGGACTCTGTTTTTCTTGATCTATAATAGAAAATTTAGCTCATTTAATTATCACATTGTTCAAATCAGTCCAAAAACCATACTTTGGTAAAATTATAGTTTTTCCCCTAAACTTTCACATATTTACAAATTAGTCCTTAGGTTCGTAAAATGAAATGTACTCATTTTCTTTATTACCCAAGCCTAGCAAAACCTATATCATGTTTATACCAGCCCACAGTTTTCATCAAATCACATTTCTACCACGCATTTTTACAAATTTTACAAACAAGCCCTTTTTAGGTGTTTTCAGTGAAAATCACTTAGTAAAAGATGTTAATCACACATCAAACTTTCATAATATACCATGAAACATCAAAATACATGCAATTCACACATGAATAAAACCCTAGACATTAACCCTAGCTCAAATAAATGGTAGAAATGGCTAGATCAGTTGATAGCAACTTCAAAAATGTAAAGAACATTAAAAATGAGGCTATAACGGACTTACAATCGAGCTTGGAAGTAACCAAAAACCTAGCTATGGAGATTCCTCAAATTTCAGCACCAAGGGGAGAAGATGAACAAAATTTTGGATTTATATTCCCTTTTAATTCTTTTATTAACCAAATGACCAAAATGCCCTTTTTACAAAACTTTGAAATTTTACCTATTCCTGCCCATTTTTGTCCATAAAAATAGAAATTGGTGAAATTTCTATTTGAGGATCTCTAATTAATAATCCATAGCTAATTCATGCTCCAAGCTTCTAGAATCACATATTTTGTAACTTTTGCAATTTAGTCCTAACTTTCAAATTAGACACTTTGACAATAAAATTTCTTAATGAAAATTTCACACAATCATGAAAACATGTCATAGACCTCAACATAATCATAAAATAATTATTTATAATTCAGATTTATGGTCTCGAAACCACTATTCCTATTAGACCCAAAATCAGGATGTTACATAATTTGCAAAACTGTTAAAGATTTTGAATGTTGCCATTGATGGATATATGAATATTTTGATGTTTAATGATAGGTTATGAATACTTGATGTTAGTTAAACAAGTTTTGTTAAGTGATTTTTAGTGAAAATGCAAATTAGGGGCTAAATTGTGAAATCTGAAAAATGTGTGGTTAAAATGTGAAATAAATGAAAAATATGGCTACTAGGGACATAATGGTTATCCGAATAGCATGGGTTAGTCTTGAATTTCATGAATTTGTGATTTTGTGTAATAAGGACTAAATTGTGAAAAATGTGAAAGTTTAGGGGTAAAAGAATAAATGTGCCTTAAAGAGTGTTTTGGATTAAATTGAATGATTAGATGATTATATAAGTTAATTTTGAATATATTTAGGTCAAGAATAGTGAAATACGGACTTGGATCAGGAAAGCATAAAGTTATCGACTAATCGACTCGATTCGCTGTTTTCACATCCGATGTAAGTTCATATGTGATAAGCATTGTTACAATTATGCTTTAAATGTTTTCATATTACATAAATTGTGTTTATGAACTTATTGTCATGTTTGACGACAATTCAGATATATATATGGCACTTAGTATGCGATTCAAGAAAGCTTCGGCTATATATATATGGCACTTAGTGAGCGATTCAGAATAGCATCGGCTATATATGGCGCTTAGTGTGCAAGACTGGGATAGCTTCGATTATATAACACACTTAGTGTGTGAAATTATAATAGCTTTGGCTATGTATTAGCACTTACTATGCGAGATAACAAGTATTCGACAGTGTTCCGAAAAGGTATGAGTTAGTTACGAAATTGTACAGGTATGTATATGTAAAGTATGAGATACAAGTAGAAGAAGTTATGAATTTGCAAATATGCATATGATTAAACATATGGAAAGTTTGTTGTTTCATGAATTACATGTTATATAGTTCAAATTGATGATTTTTGTATTATGATTTGGTGAGTATATTTCATACAAACTTACTAAGCTTTATAGCTTACTTTGTTTATTTTTCTATGTTTTATAGCCTTTCAAAGCTAGCTCAAATTCAGGGATCGTCAGAAACTTCATCGCACTATCGAACATCTATTTTGGTACTTTTGAAGGCATGTATAGGCTTGAGTCATTTTGAGTATGTTTGATGAACATGTATTTATAGGCCATTTGAGTTGGCTTGTGATGATGAATTTGTTAATGTATCAAGTTGTGCAAATGGCTTTGTTTTGAGTTAGGTAATTGACCTATATTGAGTAAATGAAGTTGAATTGATAATGCATGTTGGAATGGTTTAACCATACAAATTATATATGTGAATTATGTCTAGTAAAATAAGTTGAGTTGATAAGTACTTCAATAGGTAAATGACATTGAATTGGGTATTGAAATGGTTGAAATGGATATAGTATGATTGTGTATTGATTGATGACTTTTGGCTGCATATTTGTGTCTTAAAATGGTACCAATTTGGCTTGTATAGGTAAGTGCAAAATGGGTGGCAAAATGGCTTGATAAATGGCCTATTTTTGTCCACACGGGTAAAGACATGGGCGTGTGTCTCAGCCGTGCGACACACTGTCATGTTGCATGGCCGTGTGTCCTCTAATTTTGAAATTAAAATGAAGTCAGTATGCTTCACACAGTCTCACACACGGTGTGTGACCTAGCCTTGTTGTATAAGTTAGTATACCCTACAGGTTTGGCAAGACCTAGTAGATGGCCTAGCACACTGGCATGTGTGGCCACTTCGGAGGGCACACGAGCGTGTGTGGCGATTTTGTAGGGCACACGGGCTAGACACACAGGCGTGTGGTTGGTCGTGTGACCGAAGTCAGTATTTACCCCCTGTTTTCACACGGCTTGTGACACGGGCGTGTTTGGTGGTCGTGTGAGACACACGGCCTGCCCACACGGGCGTGTGTCCTCTGTTTTGACAAAAATTTTCAAAGTTTCGTGAAAGTTTCTTGAGTTATCGATTTAGTCCCGAACCATTTCCAAAGCATGTTTTGGGCCTCATAGGCTCGTATTATGGACAAAATGATTAAGTTTGAATGATGAATGTGTGAAATGATGTTATGTATGCTAAATGGTTATTTAATTGTTTCATAAATTTGGCAATGCCGTCTAACCCTATTCTGACGTTGAATACGGGTGAGGGGTGTTACATCTTCCAATTTTCTCTAATGGCTCATGTCAAAACTTCCTTTAAAATTGCTGAACCATCAAGGGTTGTTGCCGCTTAGCTAAAGACATTGTTTAACAGTGCCATAGCCACGACATATAATAACAACATCGTAAAGTGCCCGTCTGTTTTGAACAAGGGTTCTTGTTTAAATATGAACCATACATGGGATACGAGGAATTTGCATCCTCCATAGTAGAAAAGCATGGGTGAATATTTTCTATTTGCACCTCAATGATGTTTTAGGGAAAATTGTTTGAGAATTTTATGCCCATGTGATCGTCGCTAAACTAACTAAAAATTCGACTAAGGCAAGCGCACCTATCAAATAGTAGTATAGCTATGGTGAGACTGGAAATATCGTATCCACAAGGACTAAAACTACTAGTAATTACTATCTTTTTATTATCTATCCTAACAATTAAAGGAATGTTTTAACTAAGACTAATTATCTAATTAACTAAGATTACGAAAGAGGTAAAAGTTGAAAAATATTGTTTAGGAAACTAATGGAGAAGACAATACCCAAGGAAGGATCCACCTAGACTTCACTTATCACTTCTAAATTAGACAATTTATTCACTTGACTTAATCCATAGAAATCCTTAATTTATGTTAATATCTCTCTCGAGCCTAAGAACAATTGACTCTAGGTTGATTAATTGAAATCTCTTTCTAATTAAACCCTCTATTGTCGCATTAACTCGATCTATGGATTCCCTTATTAGATTTGACTCCAATCCGGCAGATTTATGTTGTCCTATCTTTAGGATTGCATGCAACTCCACTTAATTATGAACGATCTACTCTTAAATAGGGACTTTTTCTCCACTGAATAAGCACATCAAACCTAAATTAATATCCTGAAATATTAAAACAATGATTAAATCTCACAATCAAGAATAAGAACAAGTATTTATCATATAATTCAAATAGTAATAAGATCTGTCTTAGGTTTCATCTCCCTTAGGTATTTAGGAAGTTTAGTTCATAATAATGGAAAACATCTCAAAATTGGGAAAACAACAAAACATAAAGAAACCCAAAGAACTTCAAAGGAAATTGAATGGAGATCTTCAGTCTTGAAGTAGGTCCTACTTCCGAGCTGATTCCGATGGCTGTCCTTGAGTATTTTCTCCTTTCTACTCTGCGTGCCCCCTTTAATCCTCTTCTAGGGTGTTTATATAGACTTTGGAATGCTTCAAAACCCTCAAAATTAGCCTTTTCTCAGTAGAATTAGACTTGGGCTCGACAGGGACACGGTCGTATGGCACACCCGTGTGATGGTGTTCAGGCCTTGTGTGATTTTGGGTTGGTTTTTAGTCGACACGGCCATGACACATGGGCATGTGGCCTGGCCGTTTGTATCACACGAGCGTGTGGTTTACCCTTGTGAAAATACCTAGGCCGTGTGAAATACTGAGATAAGCCCATTTTGTCTTTTTTGGCTCGTTTCTTGCTCTTTTCACCTTTCTATGCTCACCTGAGTATAAAAAAATGAAATTAAAGGATTAGGAGCATCAAATTCACTAAAATCTTATGATAAATTATCCAAAAATATGCCAAGCATGGGATAAAAATATGTATATATTATGGCTTATCACCATGTAAATTCTCCAGATTCCTTTTTTATCTATGTAAGGGGAATTTTCGTTCCTTTTGATGAAGATCATATTAATGCACAGTTTGGTCTTGCAGGTGTCTAAGACGAACACACACCGTTTGTTAACAATATCACTGTTGAGGATTTACCCTAGGTATTAGATGATTTATGTATCGGACGAACACGATGGATTATTTCTAGTTAAGAGTTCATACTGTTGAGAAGGCTTTGTTGAAGCCTATTGGGAAAATATGGTATCATTTTTTGAGGAGCCGACTTATGCCATCTACACACAATACAATTGTTTTAAAAGAGAGAATGCTTTTACTGCACTTTATTATAAAAGTGAGAAGAATTAATGTCAGTAGGATCATTTTTCAGGAAGTAAACTGGTGTGCTGAGAAGAATGCTAGCAACTTAAACTTTCCCTCACTTATTACTACCCTATGTTTAACCACCCAAGTCCCTCTCAATAAGGATGAGGATGCCACTCCTAACAAGAGTGGACTGGCTACGACTGTTTTTACCAAGATTTAAGGCACTGATGCTACCAGGGCAACTGAGCATAGTTAGACCACTTCCGCTGCTATGTGTTCTCCCACGGTGGCACGTTCAATTTCTCGTAGCTCTTTCGAACAACAATATTGCACTTCTTAAAAGCAGTTGGAGCATATAATGTCCCTTTTTGAAATTCAGCAGTTTCACCTGGCGGAAGAGATTGTCTGGGCCCAGTAGCAGCAAGCTCAATATTTGGCCTATGTAAAGAGTACAGATTTGGCTCTCAGGAGATCTTTACAAAAGAATTTTACAAAGCCAATGTAAGACTTTCCTATCTTCCCCACCACTTTGCTGAACCCCAAAAAGAGGAAATGGTGATATAAAGTCAGTGCCCGAAAATCGACTAGTCGGCCAAATTGAAGTATCTACATGCTAATCCAAGCCAGCTAGGTTTTGTATTTCTTTCATGCAGTTGGCATTTCATTTCTTTTGTTATGGAATTTTTTGTACAAATTTCCTTTTTGATTGTTCTTTTATATATCTGGTGATGCATTGAAGATAATGCATCCCTTAGGTTTAAGGGTGTGTTGTGCATTTAGGCTGCATTTTATATTTAGTATGTATGATAATTTTAGTATAGTCATTTTAGTATAGTTAAATCTATTTTGCCACTGCAATGTAACTATTAAATATTATTTGCCTATAAAGTGTACAATCCGTACTTATAATGTTTGATGATGAGCTTAGATTCTTCAATACACCTAGAATATGTGACAGTGGATTAGGTGAATTTAGCTTAGGACTAGTTGCTTGGAAATCAATTTCTAAAAATGAGATGTCTTATACTCAGTTTTTCCAAATTATAGTGAGTATCTTCTAATGAACTTAGGGAGTTTTGAAGCCAAATTTAGTCATATTGCCTCAACATTATTAAATAAAGAACATTAGGCATTCTAATGCTTAGAATTGCCAAGTAAGTCAACACCACTTTATTTGCTCCATCGTGTTGTTGTCTAGAAAGGTGAGTTTAAGTAAGAATGTGTAATAAAAAGTAAATAAATTAGGGTTACTCGGCTGTAGTAACGGGCTAAGTAGCTAAGGAGGTAATTGTTTGGTCCATCCATATTCTAATTCAAAAGCCTTAGCTTCAAAAGTGATTTCTATTTAAATTGTGACATGATTGAGTACTAGGTAATTTGGTGTATGCTCCATTGTGATTATCAAGTCAAAGAATTTTGTGACATGCTAAATCCCCTAATATACTAATATTCTAAAAAAACACACAAATATAAATGGTTTATACATTTCAAGTATGCTTAGAGCAAGAGTAACTTGAGTTTAGGTAACAAATAAACTGAGTAAATTAAGAGATATTTGCTATGGCTAGAAAACACGTACTACTTAGGAAATGTTATTTTTAGGAAGTAATTTTCTATACTACTTTCGTTAAACTGAACCTTAAAAACTTGAGCGAGTTTTTAAGAATATTGCTGAGAGCTGATGTATATAAAGATCTTCGAATAGGTTGATAGTACAAGATGGGTATGATAACTCTTGAGGACAAGTAATAACTCAGGTTTGGGGGTGTGGTAACTCTTGAAAAGAGTTATATTTCATACCTTTAGACCTAGCTAATTGCTTGTACTTGGTACATTTAGTTGCATTTTAGGACATTTCATTGGTATTTTTATCATTGCATTAGGAGCTTGGATTGTGTTTAAATGTTAGGTACTTTTAATTGCATGTGGAAAGGGTGTGTTTGTTGGTTTGGCAGGTGTAGGATGTGAAAAAAGAAATAAAGGAGTGAAGGTTTTCTGGGGAAAAAGGTTGGATAGTTTTCCAACTGAAATGTCGTGGAAATTTCAAGAATATGATCGAGTCAACACTCGATGCTTACCAGTTTCAACTCAACCCGTACAAAAAAATCTACCTAAAAAAGAAGAGAATATATCATGGGTTGTTGGAGTTACCCTAAGAAGAAAAGCTTATGAAAAGCCAAATGAGTAAACCCTAGAAGGTGTAGAGATCCGGAGGCAACAATAGAGGGTAGCGGCTGAGTAGAGATAAAAGGAGGAAACCAAAAGCAGCCCCTCTCAGCCACCACAGGACACTGTTCTGCTAGATTGTGGATTGTCTTGGCGATAGCCATCTTTCTAAGTATTTTCATTTTGTCTTAATCTATTCTCCATGAATAGATTTGATCAAAATGATGTTAGGTGTTATCTTGAACTTGAATTTTTATTGCTAGCCCATAAGCTAAATCTCATAGGGTTGGGATTACATGATGAAATTTTTATTTTCGTTAATGGTTGAAGCATATATTTGATTTAATCTATTGTTTCATTCAATTGCTTTTATTTCCCAATTGTATGTGTACATTCTTTAGACATAGGTGAGTGTGCAATATGCCCATAAACTGAATCTAATTTTGAAAAGGTTAGATTAGTTGGATTGGAATTGAATGATACAAGCGGGTATTCGATCGAATACTTGCTGTAGACTCTATACATGGAGCAGCGTTTGTATAGAATGAAGAAAAAATAAAGTAGAGTGCTATACTAAGGCCTATAGACACAGGCCAGGTAACTTGAGATTTAGCTTTCAAAAGAAATAGGTCACTTTAGGTCTTTTCTTAGCAGTAAATTAAGTAAGATTTTGCTGAGGCATTATTGAAAGTAAGGGAAGATTCTTAGTAATCCCAACCTTCCAAATCAGCATTACCGAGCCAAAAATTTATTTTCGTGTTTTAATTGCATAAATTCTTGCGTGACAGTGAATGCATGAGAAATTAAATGCTTAATATTAGCATTAGGATTGTGAATTCATTCAAAAAGGACCTAGTTGACGAAGTTAGGAAAGATGATAGATGAATTATAAGGATCAATTAATAATAGGTTGAGGAAGCATGGTTTTGCATGTCAATTTGTCCATAAAATTTATGGTGGCCGGCCAAGGAGTGATAATGCTCCACTCATTCTAATTTAAAATGTTTCTTTGGTGAACAAATGATGGGATTAATAATAGAAAAGGGAACAAAAAAAAGGTGTCATACTTGCCATCACCTAGCCGAAAAACCAAGAAAAAAAAAGGGGAGAAAGGAACTTGGGAGGGATTCGGCCATTGCTTGCCTAGGGAGAGTGTTTGATGTTGTGGCATGAAAAATGAGGGAGGTTGAATGCTTAATAAGGAGGGAAGAAGGAGTGTTCATATTTTCTTTCTTTTGCAATTGTTCTAACTAGAGGAAGAAGGGGAAACAAGATTCGGCCAAGGTGGTCCTTTAGACCAAGGTATGTTTAATGTTGTCTTAGAGATGCATGCATGTTTTAAATAGCCCATGTTCAAACCTTGAACCTTGTTGATAACATGAGCAATCGGTCATGAGAAAGTGTTCAAGGAAAGGTTGTTGATGAAAGAAATTAATGTGTTAAGAGATTATATGAAACTTATTCATATTTATATATGTTATATGCAACGAAAATGGTTGATGATTTTGGAGGTGATTAGCTTGGATCGGCCACGGTATATCCATAAACACGATCTATGCTTGTTATGTTACTCATGGTTAAAACAATTCGGCTAGGACATTCGGCCATGGATGGTTGTATTTCTTTGATGTTGTTTTTGATGCTTTAGGGCATTGAGGGTTGATTATAGATGAGGTGAGTTTCTTGATTTAAAATTTGATGGATGTTAAGCTAATTGGGCAACCAAAGGTTCAATATTTTTGTTATGAGGTCATATGTGCATTTCGGCCATGGTCTTTGCTTGAATATGAGATTTGTAATGTGATTTTCCTAAATTGTCTATGAATTTGGTTGTTGATTTCATGGTAATGGTATATTGAATCCATGAGAATTTAGTAAGGTTGCATTCGGCAACTTACTTGAAATTAAAAATCGATGTCTAAGCTTAGGTGATTTCGATGATGATATATGTGTATATACATAAGTATATTTAGTTGATTCGGCTTTGGTAGTTGCATGAGATTATTAGCCGAATATACTAACATACATATACATGTGAGATTGGATTGTAAATATTTAGCAAGGTGGTTAAACTAGTTAAATTATTGATATAGCTCAAGGAGCTAAAGGAGGTGAATCGAGCAAAGGCAAAGAAAAGGTTATCGAGTAGCCGAGTTGGAACCGTCTTACCCAACACGAGGTAAGTCATTAAGCATGTAGTGGGTAGTATTTCAAATGGTCATAATGTGTATGTATTGATGCTGATTGGAATGAATAAATATACATATATATATGCATGTACGTATGTGATGATGAAATTGTTGAATGAATGAAAAGAGGTAAGATGTACTGAGTTGTTGATCTCGGCACTAAACGTGCGGGATAACCATTTATGACCATGAGATGGGCGCTAAGTGCGCGGGATTAAATTGTACAGCACTAAGGGTGCGATTTGACTATGTTGCACTCAGTGTGCGAAATGAATATGATGCACTAAGTGTGCGAATTGACCATGCGGCACTAAGTGTGCGAGATGGACTAAGATTTGATTACGTGGCACTAAGTGTGCGAGTTGATTGTATAGCACTGAGTGTGCGGGCTCAATATACATTCGTGAATCATTATGGACACTATGTGTGCGACACTATTGAGTCGATCGCGGACGGCGGATCGGGTAAGTGTTTTGAGTACATGGCTATTATGTGCTATGCTTATACTTGGTGTTGAGCTCGGTAAGTTCGAACCTATGTGACAAATATACTTGAAGTCACGTACATAAAATTTATCGTAGGATGGGTGAAAGGCCGTATAGTCGTTTGGTTGTAACGAAAATAAATCGATTTATGAAATTGCTTCAATGTCCTATTGATGAGTATATAGAATGTGAATGCATGAGTTGATATGAGATTGAATTGATAAGTTGGAGGAACTATGGTATGGTTCGGTATGGATGGAGTAAATTGTCTCGTTCCATTTTGTTTCCTCTTGTGATAATGTTGTTGATAGATGGTAGTGCATTGCTTATGACTTACTGAGTTATAAACTCACTCGATGTTTCCTTGTCACCCACTATAGGTTGCTTGGACTCATCTATTTTTGCGGGGTCGGGCCGTCGTTGAAGTCATCACACCGGATAGCAAGTTTTGGTACTTTCTTCTTAGTGTGTTTAGAAGATCATTTTGGCATGTATAAGCTAGTACGTTGTGTTTGAATTATGGCATGTAAACTTTAAGCCATGCGAAAATGGCACGAATGTTCGATTGAATTGGATCAAGGGTAGGCATGAAATGGACCTAGTTACTTTCGTAACAGATGCTGGCAGCAGCAGTGTCATGAGATTGAAAAATCACTAAAAATAGTAGGAGTGGAATTAATTGATGAATAAATTATGTAATCAAAGCTCGATGAGTCTGCTTTCATGAGGAATTAACGAAAAGATCATATGGGCAGTATATTAAGAGATAATCAGATTTTAGTGGGACAGGGCCAGAACGGTTTCTGAATTCCATGCTCCGACTTTGGAAATTCATTATAAATTAACCAGAGATAATTAGGGGTCGTACCATATATGTACAGATTCCTCTGTGAGTCTAGTTTTCATAGAAACAAACGGCAACAGTATTGAAGCCCCGTGCAGAGAGATATCCAAGTCGTAATGGGCAAAGGTCAGTGTAGTCGACCCCTGCAACTTGGGGGACTTTGACTAATAAACTGTACTAATTGGCCCAACCAAAAATTCTAGAAAAAAATACATAGATGGGCACATGAGTCTAGTTTCTGGGAAAAATTACAAAACTGATTTTCGAGTTACGAAACTCAAGATATGATTTTTAAAACGACTAGTAGACAGATTGGGCAGTGTCTGGAAAATAAATTTTGTAAGAGGTTAAAGCCAGTTAACACCTCGTGTTCGACCCCGATGTCGGTTTCGGGTTCGGGGTGTTACAGATATGCATAATCTTACCTCCATCCCCACACACCATCTTTGCCTATCAAATCACACCATATAGGGTTAAAAAAAGCACCCACCCATCCCTACACACCACATCATGTCATTAAGAAACATATTAGATATAATACGCAGTCAAGATGCCAAACTACATGTGTTTAACGCCGATCAGAATACTTCCTCCTCATATACAAATCCCAACCCAAAACAAATACAGAGCATACATACAAAAGGTAACAGATAGATCATGCTTAACATGCTTATATAAACAAATACCAGGTATACATGACATAATCATACTCAGAACAGTGTTTCAGTCTAACAAATCACATAGTTTTAGGGTTTAGTAGGCCTTTACCAATCCTACGGTAGGCCCAAAGTCGATTAGAACGACCTATTGGACCTAATAAAAATTTCAGTATAATGGCCCCATGTGCCCGTGTGGGCCCACACGCCCGTATGGGCCCACACACCTGTGTGGCCCACACACCCAGATTGACCTTCCCCGTGTGGCCCACACGGCCTGGCCCAGATTCCACACGTCCATGTGGCCTACACGCCCAGATTGCTCTTGCCTGTGTGGTCCACATGTCGCACTCGAGCCACTACACGGTCATATGTTGCACACGGCCATGCCTTCGTCGACCACATGACTGTGTACTCGCACACGGCCAACCACATGGGCGACATACGCCCGTGTAGCGTCGACAGTTTCATTTTTTGGCTTTTACCAAAGATTTCTTTTCTACATTTCAGGTACACACCTGGTAATGATTTGATGCAAGAATTATCCCGAGCCTTTTAGAACCTAAAAACCAACATAACAACGCTCAATTTCAGTCTTTACAACCGATTAAACCGAAATCCCGAAATGAACCATAACTTAGATCAAGCACTTACCACTTACTCCAACACTCCGAACGATTAACTATGATCCTGTAATAGTAGAATCACGATCTTCTCGACTCGCTACTGCCCAAAACAAAGGTATAACCCCAATCAACACTTTGGAAAAAAACTACAAGTTGCGGAATAGGAAAAACCCCACCTACGTGTGACGAAAACAAGAATGTCGAAATCAAATGTGTGACAGCCGATAATGGAAAGTGAAATCAAAAGGGAGAAAATGAAAAGGAAAACGATAGGGAACAGAGGTCTAACATCGTTTTTTCATAGAAAGAGGGAGAGAAAATTTTGCAAAAAGAGAAGATAGCAATTTCTGATAACCCCCAAATCCCATATTTTTCTCTCACTAACCCCCTCTCTTAGATTTTCAATACAACCGAAACTTTATCGATTAGCATAGGAAAAATAAACTCCCTCGCTCGCACAAGGATTCAAACACAGGACCCCCAACACACTAACACCCTTACCACTTGAACCAACAGGCTTATTCTAATGTAGATTTATAGGCAATTAAATATGAGCCCACTGAACAGAGATAGGGCTTAATTCCAAAAATAAAAAAATTTTCCAAAGGTAGAGCTTGAACTTGACACCTCACACACATACCCATGACACTTAACCACTGAAGCAGTTACTCATTTGTGTCAGATATTTGCAGAAACAAAAACAAATAATTTAAGGTATTACAACTGTACCTCTTAAAAGAAATTTCAACCTCAAAATTTACCTGATCAGAACAGATAAGGATACTGTTGACGCATCGAGTCCGCATGTTCCCACATAGCCTCCTCAGTGCCATGATTCCACCATATAACCTTCACTAAAGGAATGGACTTCCTCCTCAGAACCTTAATATCATGATCTAGAATCTGAACCGGCTCTTCCTCAAAGGTCAAATCTAGTTTAACCTCGATTTCTTCAACAGAGATAATGTAAGATGGGTCAAATCAGTACCCCTCAACATCAAAACATGAAATACATCATGAATACAGTCTAACTTTGGAGGTAGCTCCAAATGATAAGCTGTAACGCCCCAATTTTTGGGCCTAGAAGTATTGGGCCTTGAGTCTGGGTTCGGGTAGAAGATGGCCCGAATAATTTGGATGTTATTATTATTATTATTTTGTATGTTTAGTTTAGTAATTAAATAAATTGCGAAGGGTTTATGGTGTGGGAAAAAGGTCCAGGGCTCGACCCATGGCTTTAGCAAAATTCTTAAATTTTGCCTCTTAAGGAAATCTAGGCAGTAGGCTTTATTAATAATTTGGGTCTGAGCATGTTGGTGGGCCTTTAAACGGACCAAGAGTAAATTTAATTTGAGGCAATTCTTGAATTCTAATTTTGGGAGAGAGGGTTTTGGCGATATGGGCTTTTAAAGTTGAGGAGGTAAAATAGGATAGAAAAAGGTCTGTGGTAAAGTGGCAAGGTGGCGCCACTAAGTTCCTAAAAAAAATGGCGTCTGGGAAGGAATTAAAGGTCCAGGGTTCAAGTTGCAAGGTAGGCATACGGTTACATTTTAATTTTAGGCATGTGTCGGGCATGTGATCACTTAAGTGAATTTCGGCAAGGGCCTTAGGGAGGTTGGGCCGATTGTTTTAGTTGATATTAGGGTTAGGTTCTTTTCTTTTTCTGTCTTGGAGAATTAGGGTTAGCCAACTGAAAGCTTTCACTGTCATTCATCCTTTCTAAGTTCTCACAAAAGCCGAAAACGCAAATTCCTTCTCCTTGGTGCCTATTTCTTCCTCCTCTCTTTTTCCTCCATTTTCTTTTTTCCTTTTTGCTTTTTCTTCTAGTCGAAACCTTCTGATCACCTTAATCACCTCCTCTATCGATCCCATCCTCCACAAAACCTCCACAGTTGATTGCCATAAAAGCTGAAACCCTGAAAACTCACTTCTTATGCCGATTTCTCCAAGCCAAAATCCTTCAGTTATTTTTGTTTTTTTATCAACTTTCATCTTCTCTAAACCCTTAGTATCTATTGGCAACATTACTTCAAAGTTATAGCCTCAAATCGTCATCTTCTTCATCACTTAAAAAGCTGAAATACCATAGATTTAGGGACTTATAGTCGAAACTTCAGATCTCCTGGATTCGAGTTCTACTATCGTTATAGGATAGATCTACATCAGATCTGTGTAGAAATCAAAGAGGAATAAGTGGTAAGTGCTCATCACCTCATATCTAGTCTTATTTTACAATTTAGATAAGCCGAAGTCCTTAAAATCTAGGGAGGCTGTTGATTTGGGCATAGGGCTTTAAGGGTGTTTAACTGGTGATTTCTTTTGGTGATTAGTGTCTTCTAGAGGTTTGGTCAAAGGCTTGGATCTTTGGAACAACTAGACTTAGATCTAGTCATCAGTTTTCGACAAAAAGGTAAGATTCTAAAGGCTTTAGGGGCATGGTTCGAATATGGGTTGCTGAATATTAGGATTGGTTGTTGTGGGTTGCAACCTAAGAATTGTGGTAATCAATTGTAGGACATTGTAAGGGATCTCAGTAGCAGTCGTCGCGAAATAGGTGTGTATCGAACACCCTCTCATAGTTCAATTCGGCAAAAGTCGAAATGCTGAAATTTCGGCATTTCGTGGGCTTGTGAATGTGCGAGTGCTCACAAGATGTTTAGAAATCATTAGATCTGAAATCACAAAGTGGTAAGTTAGTCGTGTGTGAAATTTCGTGCACTTCGGTAATTAGGCCTCGATAGGCTAAAACTGGGCCCAATGGGCTTACGGGCTCATACGGGTTAATAAATAAAAAAATAATAAAAATATATAATATAAAAAAATAGGCAATAAGTATGTTCTTTTAGACTGTAGGATCGAAACTGATTAAACCGGTAAACTGGTCATAAAACTTGAGTTAACTAGGCTTAAATGGCTAATGGACACTGTAGTGCCCATTAGGGGTTTTAGGGCCCAATGGCTAAGATTGTGAAATTGAGATGAATAAATTACTGCAATGACAAATGGGCTAGTAAGGACCGTAACATTCATGAGAACCCTTAAAACTGATAAAAGTACTGAAATACCTGTATAGGTGGAAAGTTTACAGTTTTACCCTTAGGAGCAAAATTATTGATATACCCCTAGGGTTAAGGTTGACCTGAATGATTGTTTGACTGTTTTTATTTACTGCATGCCATGTTATTATTATCTGATGCATGGGACTGGGTTATTGATGGAGGAAGTACTGAAAGTGGCTTGACCACGTACTGGAGGCTTTGCCACAACTTACTGATATCTGAGCAGCTATGCTGCAACTGTGGAATGTAGGGCTGGGTGGGTTGAGCTATTCCCCACATGGAGTGGAGGGCTGGTACAGGTGGAGTGTAGCGGTTGGTTATAGGTTGGGTTGGGCTTGCGTACACGAATATATCTGTTCTGTTCTGGAATGGGCCTATGGGCCATACTGTTATCTAAAAAGGGGCTAAGGCCTAGTTACTGTATTCTGAAAAGGGCTTTGGCCCAGTACATACTGTTTTCTGAATAGGGCTTAGGCCTAATGGGCTTGAGCTGACTTGGGCTTTGGATGGGTTTTCCATACACACTGAGTTTTCCAAACTCACCCCCTTTCTCTTCCATCCTTGCAGGTGAGCCCTAGTTTGTGGACTTCGAGCTGGGCGGGATTCAAAGTGGCCACGAAGATTAAATTTTTGGTTTTTAAATAAGTTTCAATTAGCTTCTTTTTAAATTTCGCATCTATTTTTGATTATTTATGTTTTGGTTAAAGTTGTAATAAAGCCGCTTTATTGTTTTTATTTTGGGTTTTTAAATTACTTAAATCATTTTCAACTTGAGATTCACATCACTTAAATTGATTCCTTAAAATTGGTTAGCTCTTGGGCGCGTTTTATAAAAGTTACTTATTTTCAAAATATCACGATAACCTAGCAAAGCTTCCGCAACGTAAATGTTTTCAAAGGAAATAAATATTTTAAATAGACTTAAACTTAATTTGTCGTTCATGGACAAGTATTAAGCTTAAAGTGTGGCAATGGATGTGTGCATGTCTAGGATTGGATCATGGAAGAGCGAGGTACTTAAGCAGTCTAATTGACTCACCTCCTTTTTTCTTGAATCCTACCTGGTGCATAGTATCCATTCACTTTAACCTATAATGAAATCATCCTTTGAACACTAAGCACAATTCTCTGGACTAAATATAGAAAATGTTTTTAGCACTTCGATGTGGCACGTCGGATCCGGTCACAACGTCTAGGCTGGGTTTGGGGTGTTACATATGCAACCGGTCCCACACGTTTCAGAATTCGATACGGCCCAATGAACCTAGGGCTCAACTTGCCTTTACGGCCAAATCTCAGAACCTTCTTCCATTGTGAAACCTTAAGAAAGAAGAAGTCCCCCATAGAGTACTCAATATCACGCGTCTTCAGATCCGCATAAAGCTTTTGTCTATCAGAAGCCACTTTCAGACGATCCCGAATCAGTCTGACCTTATCCTCGATTTCAAAAACCAACTCAGGACCCAATACTCGACGTTCACCTAACTCAATCCAACATAACGGGGTTCGACACTTACGGCCATACAAAGCCTCATAAGGTGCCATCTAGATACTAGACTGAAAATTGTTATTGTAGGCAAACTCAGCTAGCGAAAAATAGTCTTTCCAACTACCTCGAAAATCAATCACACATCTCTGAAACATATCTTTCAGAATCTGAATTACCCTCTCAGAATGACCATCAGTCTGAGGATGGAACACAGTACTAAAATCTAATCTCAAACCTAGAGCCTCATGCAATTTCTTCCAAAATCGAGAAATGAAGCCCTATCACAGATTACTAAAAGAGAAACCCCATGCAGTCTTACAATCTCAGAGATGTAGAGATTTGCCAACTTCTGTAAAGAGTAGTCAGTCCGAACTAGAATGAAGTGAGCAGATTTGGTCAATCAATCCACGATGACCCAAATAGAATCCTTCTTAGTGGGTATCAAAGGCAACCCACTAATGAAGTCCATCGTTGCACGTTCCCATTTCCATAAGGGAATCTTAACTGGAATTGTTTGGCATAGCATAAGGTCTACTATGTGCCTCCCATAGAATAGACTGCCTCAGATTAGAATCGTTTGGCACACAGATCCATCCTCGAAAACATAACACACTATCACTATTTAACCCAAGATCAGTAGTAGTACCACTCTCAATCTGTCGAAACCGCAAGCTCAAAGACTAATCCCTTAACTACTTATCTCAAATCTGATCAATCCAAGTTGGCTTAACTTGAAACTCGGCCAACAGACTCCCATCATCAAACGAACTAAGGTGAGCAAACATCGCCATTAGATCAGACGTCGCTCTATGACTGATAGAATTGGCCACGACATTGGCCTTACCAAAATGATACTCTATGAAGCAGTAATAATCTTTAAGTAGCTCAATCCATCGATGCTGTCTAAGATCCAACTCCTTCTGAGTGAGGAGGTACTTGAGGCTTTTGTAATCAGTGTAAATAATACATCTCTCACCATACGTATAGTGCCCCTAGATTTTCAATGCAAAGACTACTGTAGCCAACTCGAGATCGTGCGTCGGGTAGTTCCCCTCGTGTGTCTTAAGCTAATAGGATGCATAAGCCACAACCTTATCGTCCTGCATCAGAACGCAACCCAAACCAACATGCGACGCATCACTGTATACTACAAACCCCTTTCCAGATTCAAGCTGTATCAGAACAGAAGCCTGAGTCAGAACAAATTTGAGCTTCTCAAACCAACGAAAGGGACAGCCTTATGCAAAAGCTTAATAAGATGAGTTGCAACCAGAGAGAAACCCTCCAAAAAACACCGATAATAACCCGCTAGACCCAAAAAACTGTGAATTTCAGACATGTTCTTAGGTTGTTTCCAATCTAACATAGCCTCAATCTTTCAACGATCTATTCGAATCCCATAACAGCCTTAAAAAGGTTAGTCCCGCAACCAAAACTCGCACTTGCTCAACTTAGAATAAAGCTACTTTTCTCAAAGAATCTAGAGCATAACTCTAATATCCTCATCATGCTCATCATCGGTCTTAGAGTAAACCAGAATGTCATCGATGAAGACCACAACGAACTGATCCAGATAAGGCTGAAACACTCGGTTTATCAGATCCATAAATGCTGCCAGAGCATTTGTCAATCCAAAAGGCATAACTAGGAACTCGTAATGCCCATAACGAATTCTAAATGCAGTCTTATGAACATTAGCTGCTTTAACCCTCAACTTATGATACCCAGATCGAAGATCAATCCTGGAGAACATAGAAGCCCCTCGAAACTGATCAAACAGGTCATCCATCCTCGAAAACGGATATTTATTTTTCATAGTCAACTTATTCAGTTGCCAATAATCAATGCACATCCTCATGGTCCCATCCTTCTTTTTAACAAACAGAATTGGTGCTCCCCACGGAGACACAGTAGGATGGATGAAACAATGTTCCAGAAGTTCCTATAGTTGAGCCTTAAGCTCCATAAGCTTATTCGGTGCCTTTCGGTAGGTAGCAATAGACACTGGAGCTGTACTTGGAAGAAGCTCAATCCCAAACTCTACCTCTCTATTCGAAAGCAAACCCAATAACTCCACAGGGAAAACATCCAGAAAATCCCTTATAGTTCTGATATTCCCAACAAAAGAGTCCCCAGAACTTGAAACACTAATGTAAGCTAAGTATGCCTCATACCCTTTTCGAACCAGTTTCTTAGCTACAAGAGCGGAGATCACATTGGACAGATAATTTTGGCGTTCGACGTTCGACGTTCGACGTTCACCGATCACGACCACTTCCTTATAATCCTTAGTCCTCAGAATGACCCTGTTAGTTGCGTAGTTCAAACTAACCCGGTTCTTGACCAACCAATCCATACCGAGAATTAAGTCGAACTCCCTAAACGAAAGCTTTATCAGATTTTCCAGAAAAATAGTACCTTGCAACTCTAACAAAGCATCCCTATAGAGTTTCCTAACTTGGACAAACTGCCCTAATGGACTCAGTATAGTAACCTCACTAGAAGTGCTTTCCATAGAAACCCCTAATTTTTCAAATATAGTGCTAGCTACATAGGAATGAGTAGAACCTATGTCTATCAAATCAATATATGGTACCTCAAAAATTAAGAACGTATCGGCGATAACATCTGGAGCATCTCTATCCTTTCAGTGTCGAGCAGTACAGACAAGTGCATGTTGCCTCGACTCTATTTGATTAGCACCTCTGCCTGGTGCTCTTTCTTCTCGACCTAAACCATTACTACCCCTAGCCGCTCCACGACCTCTAGGTGACTACTGAGGCTGTACAGAACCCAGTGCTAACGCTTGCATCTGATTTGCCCACTGTGGGCAGTCCCTAATACGGTGCTCAAGAGACCCACACCTTAGACAAGCCCCAGTCCTCCTTCAACACTCACTCGGATGGCGCCTACCACAATCATTGCATGGCTGTAACCCAGTAAGAGCAACAGGGGCCCTAACACTAATTAGGCCATTAGATCTAGCCTTTTTCTTAGGCCTCTACGCAGAACATGAGGCTCCAAATCCCTCTTGTTCTTACCCCTCTCTCTGTTCCTGTTCTGGAGCTCCACATGCTTAACAACCTCAGCAATATTTTCCTTCTCTACTAATACCGCGAACTTACACTCCCTCTGTGAAGCAAACAGTACTTTCAAATTGTCCCTTAGATCATCCTTAAAATGGACACACCTCTTGTACTCTGATGCCACCAAGCCTCGAGCATAGTGGCTCAACCTTAGAAACTCGGTCTCATAATCGACCATAGACCTATCCCCTTGTGTGAGATTCATGAACTCACGTCTATGGGCATCAACATAGCTTGCCTCCAAATATTTTCTCTAGAAAGTGGTCTTAAATTAGTCCCAAGTCAAACGATCAGGTTGAGTACCCTCCTCAATAGTCAACCACCACCAATAAGCTTAATCGCAAAGCAGAGAGACTGCACCCTTTAGTTTCTACTCAGGAGTGCGGTCTAGGTCATTCATAATCCTCTCTGTGGCCTCCAACTAGTACTCGGCCACACTAGGGGCGACTCTAGTGACACCCCTTAATAACTTAGCCCCATTGGACTGGAGTCATTCAGTTACCGACCCTCGGCCCCCAGATTCAAAATGGGGTCTAGCGACCCTCTCCAAAATCCTTAGCATGACTTGTGACAATGTGTCGTCCCTAGCCGAGCAACTTTGAGACCTAGTCTCAGTAGCAGGCAATACTAGCCTCTCACTCGTGTCCGGATTTGGCATACTACCCAGAGAGGAAGACTCAGCTCGAGCCCACTACGGCCTCTTCCATGGCCACGAGTACCACATCTGCGAATTCCACAAGCACTCATTGTCAAATCCAAGTTTTATCTACATTAAAAATTTTATGCATCAGTTTTAGTATTTATTAACAGATATTTTGTGGACAATTTCTCAGAAGTTCAGAAGTGTTTTCAGAGGTTTTAGTCTTCTAACTATCTCAATACAGTTTAAAATAGTACTAATTATGGTGTTTCAGAATAGTTTAATCTAAGTACAGAGGTACTTACAAGATCAGCACCGGAGACTTGGTGTACCACACACTTTCCACTCTTATTCAAATTATTTAAAATCCAATACTTTTTAAACAAAATTTTAGAGCCTAAAATTCATAGTTGACTTTTGTAACCTGGCTCTGATACCACTAAATGTAACATCCCAAACCCGGCCTAGACATTATGGCCGAATTTGGTGATGTCACATGGAAAGATTTTGAAAACAGGTTGATTTGATTAACTAATCATTTATAAAACCCACATTACTTCGTGTTCAATACAGAAAATATTATTTTAATAGTTTATTTGCCAATTCTTATGACAGCAGAAGCTTTAATCATTTATGTTTGAAAACGAAGTCGTGTTTTTAGGAAAATCATTATTTGCATAAATCCATTGTTTCTAATAAAACGTTTTACTGAAGCAATTAAATCAGAAATGACCAGTTGAAAATAAAACAGTCCAGAGAGTCCCCAAACATTACAACTCTCAAAACAATTACCAAATCATACATAAACCATAAATAAATGACTTTAAGCAGTTTTATGAATATGAGGTCACCACTGAGTCCCACTGCATCGAACCGCCCAAGACTGTGGATTACCTGACAAACAAACAAGCAGATGTGAGTTTATGTAAACCCAGTATGTAATGCAACACAATTAAGCATGCAAGCATACAATCATCATATACAGAACCAAAATAGATTCAAATACAGGCATCATGTCTTTTTCAGATACAATAGCAGAATCAGATACAGATATGCATAATCCTACCCCCATCCTCTACACACCATCTCTGTCCATCCCATCACACCATGTGGGGTTAAAAAAACACTGACCCATCCCTACACACCACATCCTGTCATTAAAACACAAATTAGATATAATACGCAGTCAAGCTACAAAAATATAAACATTTAACACCGATCAGAATACTTCCTCCTCTTATACAAATCCCACCCCAAAACAAATATAGAGCATACATACAAAATGTAACAGATAGATCATGCTTAACATGCTTACATAAACAAATACCAAGTATATATCACATAATCATACTCAGAACAGTGTTTCAGTCTAACAGATCACATAGTTTTAGGGTTTAGTAAGCCTTTACCAACCCGACGGCATGACCACAATCGATTAGGAAGACCCGTGCAAAAATTTCAGTATAATGGGCCCATATGCTCGCGTGGGCCCATACGTCCGTGTGGCCCACACACCCAGATTAACCTTGCTTGTGTGGCCAATACAGCCTGGCCCAGATTCCATACACCCGTGTGTTATACCCGTATAGGCCTACACACCCAGATTGGAATTGCCCGTGTGGCCCACACGGCCACACTCGAGCCACCACATGGTCATGTGCTACACACAGCCATGCCTTCGTTGACCACACGGCCATGTAATCGCACATGGCGTACAACACGGGCAACCACACACTCGTGTGGCGTCGACAGTTTCATTTTTCAGCTTTTGTCAAAGCTTCATTTTTTCTTTTCGAGTACACACGTAGTAATGATTTGATGCGAGAACTATCTCGAGCCTTTCAGAACCTAAAACCAAGAAAACGCTCAATTTTAGCTTTTACACTCGATTGAACTGAAAACCCAATATTAGCCATAACTTAGATCAAGCACTTACCACTTACTCTAACATTCCGAACGATTAACTACGATCCCGTAAGAGTAGAATCACGATCTTCTCGACTCGCTACTGCCCGAAACAATGGTATAACCCTAATCAACACTTAGAAAAAAAACTACAAATTGCAGAATAGGAAAAAACCCACCTACCAAGACGTGTGACGAAAACAAGAATGTTGAAAACAATGGTGTGACAGTTGACAATGGAAAGCAAAACTAAAAGGGAGAAAAGGAAAAGGAAAATGGCAGGAAACAAAGGTCTAACGTTAGTTTTTTTCTCATGAAGAGGGAGAGAAAATTTTTCAAAAAGAGAAGATAGCATTCTCATGAAGAGGGAGAGAAATTTTTTCAAAAAGAGAAGATAGCAATTTTTGATAACCCCCAAATCCCATATTTTCCTCCCACTAATTCCCTCTATCAAACTTTCAGTACAACCGAAACTCTATCAGTCAGTAGAGCAAACAGGGACTCGAACACAGGACCCCCAACACACCAACACCCTTACCACTCCAGCAGGCTCATTCTGATGTGGATTTACAGACAATTAAATATGAGCTCACTGAATAAAGAAAGGGCTTAATTCCAAAAATAACAAAATTTGCTAAAGGTAGAGCTTGAACTTCAGACCTCACACACATAGAGCTTGAACTTGGGAGCTCACACACATACCCAGAGCACTTAACCACTGAAGTAGATACCCATTTGTGTAAGATATTTACAGAAACAAAATTTAATGATTTAGGGTGTTACATGTTGTGTGGGTATGTTTATTACTGATTTGAAAAACATGTTTTTCTCATTCTCATTTTATGTGACATTATGGCATAAATGTTGTATATGACAATTAAAATGTGATGTTTTGATACATCGAGATAATGTGTAAATTGCATGTCAAAACTTGTCTATCTGATACTATTTAAATGATTGGATGAACATGATTCACATGCCTAAAAGTGAAATGATGTAACAAAGTGAAAATATGTTTATTATGGCCATATCACACGCATGGGGTGGGATATGTGTAAAGAGAAAGTACTAGCAGTTTATCTGCATTATTCACAGCTTGTCTGTATTACTGGCAATTTATCTGCAATATTGGCAATTTGTTTGTACTACTGATAGTTTATTTGCATTACTGGTGGCTTGACCACAAATTGGAGTGTTTAGATGGACGAGTTTTGGGGAACTCGATTTTGGATTGTAGCGTTGATGGGTAGAATGCTTTAAAATAAATCTGCATAACTATTTTACAAAAATTGCATTGCCATGATCATGTCCATAAAGATAATTGATTATTTTACATGATGCTTATTTTTTATTGATTTTTATCTGTTAAAGGACTCACATTTGGCTTTAAAAGCTCACTCCTTTAGTTTCATAATCTTTCAGGTAATACTCAGACTTAGGACTTGGACTCGACATTTGGTGGAGCCTCTCAAATGGTTTTTAATGAGTTTATAAACTATTTAGATGTTTTTTTGGACTTTGGACATTAGAAATTCTTATTGGGTTGTTTCTTTATTTTACAACTTTAAATTGCTATGAATGAATGCTTGATGAGATTTCAAATATTTAAAATTATTGAGTTTATTTAAATTATGTATGATTTTACTCAATTTTAAACATGATTATAAATTTTTTATTTTCTAAGAATTTTTTAAAGTCTACTGCAAAAGGTTTTTACCCTAAATCATTTCTAATAAATAATTAAATTGCAAATTCCTTGTTTTTAATATCCTAAAATGACAACACAATAAAATTCTTTTTTTTAAATATTATTGTTACTTAAAAAAATCAATCAGAATTTAAATTTTAAAGTTTTTTTGTAAAAACAACTAAAACCTAGTTATTTTCAACAAGTAAATGTTTTTCAATAATTTTAATGCAACTTTTAAGATTCAGCCATAATGTCTAGGCCTGGTTTGGAGTGTTACAGCGATACTAGATGGAATAAAGCTAGCTTGGGATAAAGGAATCAAGCACTTGATAGTTGAATGTGACGTCACTAATGCTATTGAGTTTATTTCATTGCAATATGTCACTTTGTGTCTTGTTAGCAATATTAGAGGGTTTTTGAGTCATTCACAGAAGATACGTATTAATTATATAGCTCGCAGGAATAATATGGTGGCGAATATAATGGCTACGGAGGCCAGGCTGTGGTCGATTAGTCTTCACATTTTTTATCGATCTCTTGAGTTTATTTTAAGCTTCAATTGTAGATGAGGCTTGATCGTAAGGTTTCATGATAGGTTTTAAAAATTTATAATTAATCATTCTTGAAATTAACTATTATCGCGATTTAGGCAAGTGTACCTATCGAACAGTAGTATAGTTTTAGCAAGACCGGATTGTCGAACCCAAAGGAACTAAAAGTACTAGTAATGACTGTCTTTTTATTATCTAGCCTAAGAATAATGGGGTTTTCTTTTAATTAACTAATTATCTAAACTAAGAACACTCAGAGAAAATAATTAGGGAATTGCTTTTAGGAAAAATCGATTAACTTAAGACAATACCTAAGGAAAAATCCACCTAGACTTTACTTGTTATTCTGGCTCCGAATCAGATGATTTATTCATTCAACTTGTTCTGTAGAGATCCCTAAGTTATGTTATTATCCATATTCAAGACTAATAACGTCTAATCCCTAGATTGAATAACCGAGACTTTTCTTTAATTAACACTCTAGGGTTGCATTAACTCGATCTATGGATCCCCTTATTAGGTTTTACCCTAATCCGAAAAAATCTTGTCACCCTATTTCTAGGCGCGTAATCAACTCTGCTTAATTATGAAAAAAGTACTCTTAGACAGGGTTTATTCCTCCTCTGAATAAGTGCATGTCTTGAATCAGTATCATGGGATATCAAAATAAGAATTAAGAACACATAATTAAGAACAATTTAAATATTTATCATATGATTCAAAAAATAATAACAAGATTCGTCTTAGGTTTCATTCCCCTTAGGTATTTAGGGGTTTAGTTCATAACTAAATAAGAAAACATCTTAGAAGAATAACGAATACAAAACATAAAGAAAACCCAAAACTCCTGAAGGGAAATTGAGGAGAGATCTTCAGCCTTGATGATGAATCCGGCTTTTGAGATGGATCAATCGGCTTTCTTCGGGTAATTCCTTACCCCCTATTCTTCCCCTCTTTTTCTTCCTCCTCTAGGGTGTATTTATAGGCTTTGGAATGCCTAGAAGCCCTCAAAAGTGGCCTTTTCTGAATTGGACTTAACTTGGGCTCGGTAAGGACACGCCCGTGTGTGATTACTTCAAGCCGTGTTCGAGCCTGTTAAAATGGCACGGGCGTGTGCTATACTCATGTGAATTGTGCTTCAATTCTGCCAGTTTGACACGGCCGTGTGGTCAGCCCGTGTGAGGAGGTCTAGGCCGTGTTGATTTTGTAATTTGGCCCATTTTCTCTGTTTTTGGCCCATTTCTCGTTCCTTTCACTCTCTTATGCTCTCTTAAGTATAAAACATGAAATTAAAGCATTAGGAGCATCGAATTCACCAATTCTAATGAGAAATCATCCATAAAATACATTAAACATGGGGTCAAAATATGTATAATTTATGGTTTATCAAACACCCCCACACTTAAGCATTTGCTTGTCTCAAGCAAAATTCTCAACTCATAATCAAAATAAATTCTTCTCAACTTACAATTCCTATCGATAATATCTCAGAATAATCCATAGGTAATCATACATTGAGAATTCAACTAAGAAGAACATAAAAGTTTCAAACATTCCAAGTTGAGTATTTAATCATGCAAACATAGGTGTTTCTTCGCATCTAAGTAATTACCTTTGATTCAGAATATCACAGAGGTTCACATCCTCACTAAAGATTCACTCAAATCACTCAAGGTGTTTAAGGAAAATAAATGAAGCACTCAATACCCAATAATAAGAAGTCATTACCATAGGCTTGCATGAAAATCAAATCTCCACCACTATAATTTAAGATGATACATCAATCAAAAGGTATTTAGAGGGTTGCAACGAGGCTTGGTTAGGGGGTTTCGTCACAAGCTGAAAGAAATGGTTAGAATCGAGATTGAATTGAAAAATTACGTAACTAGAAAAAGAGTTAATCTTTACTTGCGTACAACAGAGCTTCTTCTCAGAATATGAAATTATAGATATGTATACATAGTTTTGTATTTTTTTTAAAAAAAACATGTTAAAATAATATAGACTAACTATCAAGAACAAAACATAGCTAGGCAATCCATTCAACTCAAATCTCGACAAAAAATAGGGATTAATTTAAGGGATTTCAACAATAATGGGTTAAAGGTTAATATTAAGGGTAATACAAGAAATGGCTTGTTAGGCTCAAGGGGGT
Source organism: Gossypium hirsutum (assembly GCF_007990345.1). Taxonomy (NCBI): domain Eukaryota; kingdom Viridiplantae; phylum Streptophyta; class Magnoliopsida; order Malvales; family Malvaceae; genus Gossypium; species Gossypium hirsutum. The sequence continues at coordinate 37,996,722 of NC_053432.1, forward strand.
TTACTAGGGGTTAATCGCGGAGGTAGGCTTTTCATGGCATGAATAGGTTAATCCTAAGTACCTTAATCATTTTGACATATCAAATCAAATGGTGTGGTCTCGACATGCATAATCAAGCAAGTTCTAGAATAACAGTTCAATACTGACGCACTTAAAGCAATGATAAAAGTGAGCATGAAAGAATTAATAGATGCTCAAAAGGCTAAACAATCTCACAAAAATTATGGATTTTTGATGTTTAGACTCGTGAATTCCAATTCAAAGTAATACCTAGACTTGGGGAAACAACCTATAATTTTAAATTCTTAAAAATCAACTTATCATGATTGATTCTTTAATGTCTTAAAGTTTAAACAATCAATGCATAAATGCCTATGTTTTAATTCAAGATATATCGATCAAAATCATAAATCAATTAAAATTTATCCTAAATATGATATGAGAGCTTTTCAAGAGAACAAGGTAATTATTCAGGGATTTTTCTGATAAAGAAATAAATACCCCTCCACACTTAAGATGTACATTGCCATCAATGTACAAAGATAGATATTAAAATATAAAAATAAGATAGGGAGAGAAGTGAAACTTCCTGTATTAAGAATGGATGATATTCTTGGATTGACGAGATCAAGTATTAGAGATAATTTTGGATGGTAAGCTTGACTCTGAAGGTAAGCTGTTTTTTTAAAAAGGAAAACAAATGAATCTTAAAAAAAATGAGTCTTAAAAACTTAATGAAAGAAAAAGAAAAAGAAAATAAGATAATTATTCTAATTTTTCAAGTGGCACGACCGGTGCACACGCCCGTGTTGTTCGTGTCCCATCCGTGTTCGTCGGGAATTATGATGTCGTCACACAGCCTTCTTGCATACCAGTGTGTATAGGCCGTGTGGCTACAAGATTGTGTCGTACGGCCGTGTCTGGCGTGGTTCGCTTCTCCCACGGTCATGTAGGTTGGCGCACGCCCGTGTCATTCTGGCAGTGTTGTCCACGGGTGCTAGACACGGGCGTGTCGTATGCCCGTGTTTATTTGGCAGATTCGACCACGGCCATGTCTCACGGCCGTGTCATTTTATCACAGCCCGTGTTTGGGGAAATCTTCTACCCTGTTTCTGCACGGCCATATCGAACAGTCGTGTTTCTATCCGTGTTGGTCACACGGCCTTAAGAACGGCCGTGTTCTAGGCAGTGTGGAGTTGGGAAACTGTGCTTTAAGTACTCTGTTAGTAACCTAAATGTATAAAACTTGAAATGTAAATAATTTAAAATAGTTAGTATTTGGGTTGCCTCCCGAGAAGCGCTTGTTTATAGTCTAAGCTCGACTATTACCTTCAGGGCGGTTTGTGGAGTTGTAGCTCCTCTCCATTGACTTTAAAATTCTCACCATTATAAAGTTTGAGACGGTGTCCATTTACTTTGAAAGTACCGTATGATGGGTGACTTACCTCTATTGTGTCATATGGAAGAACAAATTGAATTACGAAGGGTCCTGACCATCGTGGTTTTAGTTTCCCGGAAAATAATTTGAGTCTTGAGCTGTATAGTAAGATGAGATCTCCAACTTCAAATTGTTTTCATTGCTTTAAACGAACGTCATGGCGCCGCTTTGCTGCTTCCTTGTATAGGCATGAATTTTCGTATGCATTGCCTCGCTATTCATCAAGCTCGTTCAGCTGCATCAACCTGTTTTTTCCTGCAAGTTCGGGATCAATGTTTACAAATTTAATAGCCCAAAAAGCTTTATGCTCTATTTCAAATGGTAGATGACAACTTTTTCCATAAACAAGTTTGTAAGGTGATGTCCCTATGGGAGTCTTAAAATCAGTTTTGTAAGCCTATAAGGCATCGTCTACTTTTGTTGCCTAGTCTTTTCTATTTGATTTTACTGTTTTTTCAAGGATCCATTTGAGTTCTCGGTTTGCTACTTCAACTTGTCCATTAGTTTGAGGATGGTATGGGGTGGTTGTTCTATGATGAACTCCGTATTTCTTAAGGGTTTTTTCAAATTGGGTATTACAAAAATGAGTGCCCCTGTCACTGATAATTGCTCTAGGTGTTCCAAATCTCAAAAAGAGTTTTTTAAGGAAAGTAGTACCACTTTAGCATCATTAGTAGGTAGAGCTTGGGCTTCTACCCATTTGGACATGTAGTCAATTGCTATTAAGATGTATTTATTCCTAAATGAACTGGGGAATGGGCCCATGAAATCGATACCCCAAACGTCAAATATTTCACATGAAAGCATATAGTTTTGAGGCATTTCATCACGTTTAGATATGTTACTTGTCCGTTGGCATTTGTCACATGAAGTAACATACCTGATAGCGTCTTTGAATAACGAAAGCCAATAAAACCTAATTCAAGTATTTTGTGTGCGGTCTTAGTTCCACTATAGTGTCCTCCAGTTGGCCCTGAGTAGCAATGTTCCAATATTTTTGATATTTTTGATCTTGTAACGCATCTTCTGATGACTTGATCTGCACATCTGTAAAAAAGAAATGGATCATCCTAAAAGTAGTTTTCACATCATTAAAAAATCGCTTCTTTTGCTGGTATGTTAACCCTTTCGGGATAATGTTAGCAACTAAAAAATTCGCGATGTCTACAAACCAAGGTACCTCGGAGTTAGATATAGCAAAAAATTGTTCTTCAAGGAATGGATCATTTATTTCAACGTCATCTAGTTCTCTGGTATTGGATTTCTCGAACCTAGACAGATGATCAGCCGTAAGATTTTTAGCTCCTTTCTTATCTTGAATCTCCAAGTCGAATTCCTACAATAGGAGAATCCATCGAATAAGTTGAGGTTTTGCATTAGTTTTAGTTAAATGGTAGCGAAGGGCGGCATGGTAAGTGTAAACAACATTAGAAAATATGAGATATGATCAAAATTTATCAAATGCAAAAGCCACAGCTAGCAACTCTTTTTCCGTAGTAGTATAGTTTTCTTGTGCAGCCGTTAAGGTTTTCCTGGCGTAATAGATAGGTTGAAAATGCTTGTATCATTGCTGTCCCAATACTGCACCTACTGCAAAGTCACTCGCATCACACATTAGTTCAAATGGAAAGTTCCAATCATGTGCAATTATGATTGGAGAATTAATTAATTTATCCTTTAAAGTATTAAATACTTCTAAACATTCCTGATCGAAGTTAAAAGGTATATCTTTTTCTAGCAATTTAGTCAAAGGCTTAGCTATTTTAGAAAAATCCTTAATAAATCTTCTATAAAAACTAGCATGTCCTAAAAAACTCCTAATAGCCTTAACTGAACTAGGGGGTGGTAATTTTTCGATTGTTTCTGTTTTAGATTTATCCACCTCAATCCCTTTACTAGAAATTTTATGCCCTAATACAATACCTTCTTGAACCATGAAGTGACATTTCTCCCAGTTAAGCACAAGGTTTGTTTCCTCACATCTTATTAAAATTCATTTTAAATTTTTAAGGCAGAGATGGAAAGAGTTACCGAATACCAAAAAATCATATGGAAAGAGTTACCGAATACCGAAAAATCATCCATGAAGACTTCCATGATATCTTCCACGAGTTCATCGAATATGGCCATCATACAGTGCTAAGAAGTGGCAGGAGCATTACATAATCCAAAAGGCATTCTACGATAAGTGAACGTGCCATATGGGCATGTGAATGTCGTCTTTTCTTGATCTTCAGGAGCTATTGGGATTTGGAAGTAACCAGAGAGTCCGTCTACAAAGCAGTAATACATGTGTCTGGATGATCTTTCCAACATTTGGTCAATGATGGCAAGGGGAAGTGATATTTTCTTGTGGCATCATTCAGTTTCCTGTAGTCTATGCAAACTCTCCACCCTGTGACTATTCTTGTTAGGATTAATTCATTCTTCTTGTTGGTCACAACCATTATGCCTCCTTTCTTGGGGACAACCTGCACTGGACTTACCCTAGAACTGTCAGAAATAGGATAAAAAAATTCCAACATCTAGAAGTTTAATTACCTCGGCTTTTACAACTTCCTTCATGTTGGGGTTTAGACATCTTTAAGCTTGCACACACGGTTTGTATTCATCTCCCATCAAAATTTTGTGGGTGCAAAAAGAAGGGCTGATTCCTTTAATGTTAGAAATTTTGCAAGCTATGGCCTTTTTATGTTCTTTTAATTCTTGGATTAATTCCTCTTTCTCCTTGGGTTGCAAATTAGAAGCAATAATAACTGGTAATGTAGAACTATTTCCAAGGAATGTGTATTCTAAGTGGTTTGGTAATTGTTTCAGTTCCAGTTTGGAAGGCTCCTCAATAGAGGGTTTTTGCTTAAGTTAATCATTTATCTTAATGCCCTCATATTCTACTTGTCTTAATGAATGGTCATTAGGCTCCTCACCTGTCTCCTTGTCTTAAGCTGGATACAATTTGGTCGTCTCCTCTTGTACAATTTCTTGAAAAGAGTCTTGAGCAATATGATCAATAGAGTCAATGAAATAACATGAATCATCTTGTTCCCTAGAGAATCTCATAGCATCATAAATTTTAAAGATAATCTGTAACACCCTAAACCCAGCCCTGACGTTATGACCGAATCCGGCGTGTCACATTAAAGTGTTACTGGAAAAGTCATGTTTTATCTAAAGTCTTTCTTAGTGTTTAAAGCTTATGCTCAGTATAGATTAAAGTGAATAGAAGCTGTGCATCAGGTAAGATGCCAGAAAAGAAGAGGTGAGTCAATTAGACTGCTTAAGTACCCAACTCTCCATGGATCCAATCCTAGACATGCACACAACTATTGCCACACTTTAACTGGGTGATTGTTCATGGAAAACCAATTCATTTCAACCCATTTGAAAAGGTTATTAATTTTGAAAATGTTTTCGTTGCGGAAGCTTTGCTTTGTTATCGCGATATTTTGAAATCAAGTAACCCAAAATGCACCCTAGAGCTATTCAATTTCAAACAATTAAAACAATATCATATCTAAGATAACAAAACATACTAAAAACAGTTAAAAATAATTAAAGCGGCCTGGTTACAACCCGAAATATAACTTAAAAATAACTTAAAGAACTACTAATTTAATTAAAAACCATCTGCGCTATCCACGTGGCCACCCTGAATCCTACTAGCTCCAAGTCCCCAGTTTAAGGCTCACCTGCAAGGGTGAAAAGGAAAGGGTGAGTTTGGAAAACTCAGTGTGTAAAGTATCCCAACCAGAGCCCAAATCAGTTTAAGCTTTACTGGGCCAAAGCCCTATTCAGAAATCAGAGTTAACTGGGCCTTAGCCCATATCAGTATTAATCTTGGCCGTAGCCCTATTACAAGTTGAGATATATTGGGTCTTGCCCATATTAACATAGTTAGGCCCATTTCAATACAGTTGTCTCATAACAAAATAGTCTCATATGATTAATGCATGATAACCCCATCCAACCCTACACTTGCCTCCGTCCATCCCTACACTTCCTGTGGGGAATAAATCACCCACGCTATCCCTATGCTTACAGTGTTAGTATCGGTTGCAACACTAACTATAATCCGCAGCAAAGCTGCTTATATCAGAATATGTGGCACAGCCACCAGAACGGGTTCTTCCTCCATAACAAAACCCAACCCATGCAGTATGACATGTATGTAGAATATATATATAATTAACAAGGCATGCTTCAGAAAGACAGTCAGATTATAGCGTAAGAACAGTTATTTACCCTCGAGGGGCATAATCGTAAACTTACCCCTTTAAGGGTATTACGGTAATTCTACCTTATAGAGGTATTTCAGTAATTTTATCAATCTCTTTAGGGTTTCATGCTCATTACAGTTATTAATGTGTATTCAGAATAATTACCGGACGTTTTTACCGAAATGGGCCCGTTGCCCATTACTCAATTTCAGCCCATCGAAGCCCAAATTCACCGAGGTGCACGAAATGGCACACTTTGCAATCTTACCGTTGAAGTTAACAAAATTATCAATACAAAAAATCTCACGAGCGCTCGCACGCTCGCAAGTTCTCAAAATGCCGGCTTTTCAGCTTTTCGGCTTTTCAGCTTTTGCCAATCTAGCCTACTAGTAGGTGTCATTTACACACCTGATCTGTAACGATACATTGGCGAGATCCACACATGAGTTGCCTACAATTGAGTTACTAATACGTCAAACTACATATCAAAACAAAATACGTACTAATTTTCTTACCATATTCGGCCAACAATAGGCATCCTTAACCACTTACCTTCGTCAATCCTCAACTACTAGATCTAGTATTTCCAAAGATCTTAACCTCCAACTGCTCCTTGATTGACAGCCTTTAGTCCACCTTACTCATAATAGAAAAATAAATAAAACCAATAACCCTTTAGTCTTAGTCGATAGCCACCCTATGTGAATAGGGTTTTCTGGCTTTTCTTATTTCCAAAAATCATGAACAGAGAGATGAGGTCTGAGCACTTACCGAAGATTCACTTGCCAGAAACATTCCCAAGTACCTTCTTAATCCCGATCTGATGTGGATCAAATCCCCAAAATACGAAAAGAGAATAGATCTAATGATTCGGCTTCTAGAACCTATTCTAAGGTATGCTTAATTCAGTTTAAGAAGAAAAAAGAAGAATGGGTGACCAAAATAGAAAAGATTATCAGCAGATGAAAGGTTAAGGTTCGTCTTTAATATAAAATAGATGAAAAGAAGTTTTATGAAAAGGAGGATATAATCGGTAATGGATGAGAGAGTTGAGGGTTTTCGGCTCTTGAAAGATTGGAATAAAGAGGGTAAAAGATTCGGCCAAGAGGAACAATTGGATTCCTAGGAAATTCTGATTTCGGCTTTTAAGGGTAATAGGCTATCTTTAATCGAGAGAAAAGATGAGTAAAAAGAGAAAAGAAGAGTAGAAGAAGATAGGTTCGGTTCATGATGAAGAATAGATGAACAAGAAGGAAACAATTCATAAAAGCCCAAAATTAAAAGAACATTTTCGGCACAATTCCTTCCTGACTTAAGTTCCATGTTTTGCTCCGTCATTCAAACTCCTAACCAATCAACAGCCTTATCCACCGCTTCATCATGCTGCTAAGAAGAGTTTCAGTCCAACTTTACTACTCTCCCTCACACATGCAGCAAAAAGAGAGTCCTTCGCGTGCACAGTAGCTCGAACCTGGGTCCTCCAGGCACACCCCCACGCTGCTAGCCATTAGGACGCAACCTTGTTTTCGATATAATACTACCACAATAATTTATAACCCTTACATGCTTCAGTTCTAGCCCGCTTTAAAAAAAATAAAATAAAACAGAATTCGCCCGCGGAAGGACTCAAACCTGCGCCCCTCCGCGTGCCCAGCACGCTGTTGTCGCTATGCCACGGGCACTCCTTGTGTTGGATTATGCTCGCAACTCCTTTTAACCCCTATTGTAACCGCAACCTGAATAGTAAAAGAAAACAACCATTTGCGTGCGCCGTGCCTTGAACCCAGGCACCTCCCACGCCCTCCTAGCTTGCTTAGCCACTGGGCTAGGTGCTTGTTTGTGCTAAAACTCAGCCCAAATTATTAATAAGGCCTACTACCCAGATTCCTTAAGGTAGCATAAAATTTAATTTTTTTTCTAGAGTCTTGAATCGAACCCAAGCCTTTTCCCACACTATAAATCCATCGTAATTCACTTAGATCCAACACAAAATAATTAATAACAATATTGATAATAATTTCTGTAAAAAGTTAAAACATCAATAATTCTATTTTGGGCCATCTTTTACCCGAACTCGGACTCCAAACCCAATATTTCGAGGCCCAATTTTTGGGCATTACAACTCTACCCCCCTTAAAAAAAATTTCGTCCTCGAAATTTTCCATCCAGCTATTAGTTGTCTAATACCGACTATTGCACTATGCTACCACTGCGCACTTTGATTAAAAATAATTCTTAGTACGACCCAGAACATCTAATTACCAAAGTAAAGAAAAATTTATCAAGAACGCATACAACTCGTAACACACACTTAAATAGAATAAACTTGGCAATCCTGAGCTCGATGCTCCTTGGACCCACATCTAAAGCATGCTCCTGTCTTCCTATGGCATTCACCTAGATGATGCCTGTTGTAGTTCTTGCAGGTTGGAAAGTTTGGTCGTGTCTTAACATGTTTCACAGAACGAGGCTCAGTCTTCTAAGAACTAAAATCCTTCCTCTTCTTACACTCCAAGCACCCTGCTTGAAGCATTTCCCTAATTTCCTTAACCTTGGTCTCCAATACCTCTTCTACCACTTTCCTTACTATCTCGGCCAATGCCTCGGTACCAAGCTCTGAGTTACTGCTACCCGAAGTTGGCAGACTTTGCTTACCCTCAAAATCCATATCAATACTCTACATTACCGGCATACGTATCAAATAACTACCAAGGCCTCGATTCAATAATTTTCGTACTTATTCATATGTTTTATGCTGAGATAGTATTTTAAAGTTTCTATTTTCACAGAATCATAGCCTAGCTATAGTCTCAGTATTCTAGGGTTTTTAGTATTGCCCTAGCTATAGTGTCATGATATGGTCTCAGTTCTATCTACAGTAATATCTTAATACAGTGTAGTATGAGTAACAGAAATACTTGTAGACTTGTTGCCGGGGATTCAGTGTGCCACTTCTTCGGTTATCGAATTTTAGAAACCCAGAAAAACTTAAACCATTTTGAGATTGAACCTTAATACATGTATATCTTGTAAAATATCTTTGAAAAGAACTTTCCAAAACCGTTTCCAAAATACCCTTCTCGGGCCTAAGTTTAGCAAAATTTTTTGAAAAGCTTTTTGGACCCGATCCACAGCCGAGTTGTTGCAACCAGGCTCTGATGCCACTAAATATAACACCCCAAACCCGGCCCAAACGTTATGACCGAATCCGACGTGTCACATTGAAGCGTTACTAGAAAAGTCATGTTTTATCTAAAGTCTTTCTTAGTGTTTAAAGAATATCTTCATTATAGATTAAAGTGAATAGAAGCTGTGCACCAGGTAGGATGCCAGAAAAGAGGAAGTGAGTCAATTAGACTGCTTAAGTACCCAGCTCTCCACGGATCTAATCTTATACATGCACACAACCATTGCCACACTTTAACTGAGTGATTGTTCATGGAAAACCAATTCGTTCAAAACCATTTGAAAAGGTTATAAATTTTGAAAACGTTTTCATTGCAGAAGCTTTGCTTTGTTATCGCGATATTTTGAAATCAAGTAACCCTTTTAAAACACGCCCTAGAGCTATTCAATTTCAAATAATTCAAACAATATCATATCTAAGCTAACAAAACATACTAAAAACAGTTAAAATTAATTAAAGTGGCCTTGTTACAACCAAAATATAATTGAAAAATAACTTAAAGAACTGCTAATTTAATTAAAAACCATTTGCGTTGTCCATGTGGCCTCCCTGAATCCTACCAGCTCCAAGTCCCCAGTTTAAGGCTCACCTGCAAGGGTAAAAAGGAAGGGGTGAGTTTGGAAAACTCAGTGTGTAAAGTATCCCAACCAGAGCCCATATCAGTTAATGCTTTAATGGGCCTAAGCCCTATTTAGAAATTAGAGTTAACTGGGCCTTAGCCCATATCAATATTAATCTTGCCCGTAGACCTATTACAAGTTGAGATGTATTGGGCCTTGCCCATATTAACACAATTGGGCCCATTTCAATACAGTTGGCCTATAACAAAACAGTCTCATATGATTAATGCATGATAACCCTCTCCAACCCTGCACTTGCTTCCGTCCATCCCTACAATTCCTATGGGGAATAAATCACCTACGCTATCCCTACACTTACAGTGTTAGCACCGGTTCCGGCACTAACTATAAACCGCAACAAAGCTGCTTATATCAGAATATGTGGCATAGCCACCAGAACGGGTTCTTCCTCCATAAAAAAACCCAACCCCATGTAGTATGACATGTATGAAGAATATATATATAATTAACAAGGCATGCTTGAGAAAGACAGTTAGATTATAGCGTAAGAACAGTTATTTGCCCTCGAGGGGCGTAATCGTAAGCTTACCCCTTTAAGGGTATTACGGTAATTCTACCTTACAGAGGTATTTCAGTAATATTATCAGTCTTTTTAGGGTTTCATGTCATTACAGTTATTAACGTGTCTTCAGAATACTTACCGGTCGTTTTTACCGAAATGGGCCTGTTGCGCATTACTCAATTTCGGCTCATCGAAGCCCAAATTCACCGAGGTGCACAAAATTGCACACTTTTCAATCTTACCATTGAAGTTACCAAAATTATCAATACAAACAATCGCACGAGCGCTCGCACGCTCGCAAGTTCTCAAAATGCCAGCTTTTTGGCATTTCGATTTTCCAGCTTTTGCTGATCTAGTCTAGTAGTGGGTGTCGTTTACGCACCTGATCTGTAATGATATCTTGATGAGATCCATACACGAGATGCCTACAATCGAGTTACTAATACGTCAGACTACATATCAAAACAAAATACGTACCAATCTGCTTACCATATTCGGCCAACAATAGGCATCCTTAACCACTTACCTTCGTCAATCCTCAACTACTAGATCTAATCTTTCCAAAGATCTTAACCTCCAACTCCTCCTTGATTGACAGCCTTTAGTCTACCTTACTCATAACAGAACAATAAACAAAACCAATAACCCTTTAGTCTTAGTCGATAGCCACCCTATATGAACAGGGGTTTCCAGCTTTTCTTATTTCTCGAAATAATGAACAGAGAGATGAGATCTGAGCATTTACCGAAGATTCACTTGCCAGAAACATTCCCAAGTACCTTCCTATTCCCGATCTGATGTAGATCAAATCCCTAAAATACAAATAGAGAACAGATCTAATGATTCGGCTTCTAGAACCTATTCTGAGGTATGCTTAATTCAGTTTAATAAGAAAATAGAAGAATGAGAGGTTAAGGTTCGGCTTTAATGTAAAATAGATGAAAAGAAGTTTTATGAAAAAGAGGAAATAATCGGTAATGGATAAGAGAGTTGAGGGTTTTCGGCTCTTGAAAGATTAGAATAAAGAGGGTAAAAGATTCGGCCAATAGGAACAATCGACTTCCAAGGAAATTCGAGTTTCGAATTTTAAGGGTAATAGGCTATCTTTAATTGAGAGAAAAGATGAGTAAAAAGAGAAGAGAAGAGTAGAAGAAGATAGGTTCGATTCTTGATGAAGAAGAGATGAACAAGAAGGAAACAACTCATAAAAGCCCAAAATTAAAATAGCAGTTTCGGCACAATTCCTTCCTGACTTAAATTCCATGTTTTGCTCCTTAATTCTTGGCCAAATTCAATGTTTGAATTTCATTCAAACTCCTAACTGATCAGCAGCCTTATCCACCACTTCATCATTCTGTTAAGAAGAGTTTCGGTCCAACTCTACTACTCTCCCTCACGTATGCAGCAAAAAGAGAGTCCTTCGCGCGCATAACAGCTCGAACCTGGGTCCTCCAGGCACACCCCCACGCTGCTGGCCACTGGGACGCAACCTTGTTTTCGAGATAATACTGCCACAATAATTTATAACCCTTACCTTCAGTTCTGCCCGCTTTCAAAAAAATAAAATAAAACAAAATTCGCCCGCGCAAGGACTCGAACCTGCGCCCTCTCCGCGTGCCCAGCACGCTGCTGTCACTGCGCCACGGGCACTCCTTGTGCTGGATTATGCTTGCAACTTGTCTTAACCCCTATTTTAATCGTAACATGAATACTAAAAATAAACAACCATTTGCATGCGCCGTGCCTTGAACCCAGGCTCCTCTCACGCCCTCCTAGCATGCTTAGCCACTGGGCAGGTGCTTGTTTATGCTAAAACTCAGCCCAAATTATTAATAAGGCCTACTGCCCAGATTCCCTAAGGTAGCATAAATTTTTTTTTTTGCTAGAGTCTTGAATCGAAGCCAAGCCTTTTCCCACACTATAAATCCATCGTAATTCACTTAGATCCTGCACAAAATAATTAATAATAATATTGATAATAATTTCTCGTAAAAAGATAAAACATCAATAATTCTATCTCGGGCCATCTTTTACACGAACTTGGACTCTAAACCCAATATTTCTAGGCCCAATTTTTTGGGCATTACATAATCTCCTCGTCACATACTCTAAGTACCAATTTACCATCTCCCACGTCGATCACAGCTCTAGCTGTGGCTAGGAATGGGCGCCCTAAAATTAAGGGTACTTCCACATCTTCATTCATGTCAAGCAAAAAAATATCAACAGGGAATATAAATTTATCTACTTTTACGAGTACATCTTCTATAATACCCCTAGGATATTTAACAGATCTATCGGCTAATTGAATACTCATCCTAGTAGGTTTGGCTTCCTCAAGACTAAGTTGTTTGAACATTTTATATGGCATCAAATTAATGCTAGCGCCTAAATCAGCTAGTGCTTTTTCAACATTCAGACTACCAATTAAGCAAGGGATAGTAAAACTTCCTGGATATTTCAGTTTGGCTGGCAGCCTGTTTTAGAGTATTGCTGAGCACTCCTCATTGAGTTCTACTGTAGATAAGTCCTCGAACTTCTTTTTATTTGTTAGAAGCTCCTTCAAAAATTTTACGTAGGTAGGCATATGCGAAATGGCTTCAACAAAAGGTAAGTTGATATGTAATTGCTTAAAAAGTTCAAGAAACTTACCGAATTGTGCATCAATGCGATCTTTTTTTAATTTTGCTGGATATGGAACTGGTGGTTTATATTCCTCCGGCACTAGATTATTACTATTTTCGGGTTTTTCTTCCCTCTTTTTACTTTCCCACTCCTTAGTGTAACTGCTTTGACATGCTCTCTTGATTTGGTGTTACTAAGTAAATTTCCTAGTGGTCTTTCCGAGATCAGTTTGGATAGTCGGCTTCTCTGAGTTTCAAGGCCTTGGATCGATGCTTGTTGATTCCTAAGTGCTGTCTTGGTGTTCTAAAAATGGGTGTCTGACACTGATATAAACTTTGAGAGCATCTCTTCAAGGTTTGGATTCTTTTCCTATTGATAGGGTGGTTGTTGGTAGCCCGGAGGATGTTGTGGTCTTTGATTTCCTTGACCGCCCCACGAGAAATTGGGGTGGTTCCTCCAACCTGCATTATAAGTGTTACTGTATGGATTGTTTTGAGGTCGAGGATTATTACCTGTGTAATTTAATTGCTCGTTATCCATGTTGTGGCCATAAGATTGGTATTTCGAATGGTTTATTCCACTGCTACTTGCTTCGCACTGTATTACTGGGTGAACCTGTGAAGAATTAAGAAAGCCATCAATCTTTTTACTTAAGAATTCTACCTGATTAGAGAGCATGGTAACCTAATCGATGTTATAAACACCGGCTGTTTTCGTTGGCTTTGTCCCCATAACTTTCCATTGATAGTTATTCAGTGACATCTCTTCTATAAACTCATAGGCATCTTCCAGTGTTTTATTGTTGATGGTTCCACCAGCAACTGCGTCAACCATTTGCCGAGTCGAAGGATTCAGACCACAGTGAAATGTTTGTACTTGGAGCCAAAGCGGTAACCCATGGTGAGGGCACCTTATCAAAAGGTCCTTGTATCTCTCCTATGCATCGTTGAGTGTTTCTAAATCCATCTGCACAAAAGAAGAGATATCATTACGTAATTTAGCCATTTTAGCCGGCGAAAAATATTTTAGTAAAATTTTTTTGGTCATTTATTCCTAGGTAGTAATTGACCCTCGTGGTAACGAGTTCAACCACTGTTTAGCTTTGTTCCTCAATGAAAAAGGGAATAACCAAAGACGAATGGCATCATCAGAAATGCCATTTATTTTAAATGTATCGCAAAATTCCAGAAAGTTTGCTAAGTGAGCGTTGGGATCTTCCTCCTGCAAACCATCAAACTGAACAAATTGTTGTATCATCTGAATAGTGTTAGGATTTAATTCAAAAGTATTTGTAGCTATAGTAAGTCTAACTATGCTAGATTCAGTTCCTGATAAAGAAGGTTTAGCATAATCATACATAGTGCGTGGAGCAGGATTTTTATTAACCGCAATTGCAGGAGGTAGCTGATTGCCTTGGTTTTCAGCCATCTCTTCAGTTGGGGGTTGAGTATCATCTTTTCGCTCGTTCTCTGTGTATCTTAAGCTTTGCCTTATTTCTCTTTCGTTTCTACGAACTGTTCGATCGATTTCTTCGTCAAAAAGTAGTGGCCTTGATGGGTTTCTTCTAGTCATAAACTATGAAAACCTGCCAAGAGAAAGAAAGAGTAGATTAATAAATAATAATAATGATAAAATTAAATTAAATTGCAAGAAAAATAAATAGCTAAAGTAATAAAAATTAAGCATTTTTAATATCTTAGTTCCCCGGCAACGGCGCAAAAAACTTGATCGCGAGGTTTCGTGATAGGTTTTAAAAATTTATAATTAATCGTTCTTGAAACTAACTATTATCGCGATTTAGGCAAGTGTACCTATCGAACAGTAGTATAGTTTTAGCAAGACCGGATTGTCGAACCCAAAGGAACTAAAAGTACTAGTAATGACTGTCTTTTTTATTATCTAGCCTAAGAATAATGGGGTTTTGTTTTAATTAACTAATTATCTAAACTAAGAACACACAGAGAAAAGAATTGGGGAATTGCTTTTGGGAAAAATCGATTGACTTAAGACAATACCTAAGGAAAAATCCACCTAGACTTTACTTATTATTCTGGCTCTAAATCGGACGATTTATTCATTCAACTTGTTCTGTAGAGATCCCTAAGTTATGTTATTATCCCTATTCAAGACTAATAACGTCTAATCCCTAAATTGAATAACTGAGACTTTTCTCTAATTAACACTCTAGGGTTGCATTAACTCGATCTATGGATCCCCTTATTAGGTTTCACCCTAATCCAGAAAAATCTTATCACCCTATTTCTAGGCGCGCAATCAACTCCGCTTAATTATGAAAAAAGTACTCTTAGATAGGGTCTATTCCTCCTCTGAATAAGTGCATGTCTTGAATCAGTATACTGGGATATCAAAACAAGAATTAAGAACACATAATTAAGAACAATTTAAATATTTATCATATGGTTCAGAAAATAATAACAAGATTCGTCTTAGGTTTCATTCCCCTTAGGTATTTAAGGGTTTTAGTTCATAACTAAATAACAAAACATCTCAGAAGAATAACGAATACAAAACATAAAGAAAACCCAAAACTCCTGAAGGGAAATTGAGGAGAGATCTTCAGCCTTGATGATGAATCTGGCTTCTGAGATGGATCAATCAGCTTCATTGGAGTAATTCCTTGCCCCCTATTCTCCCCCTCTTTTTCTTCCTCCTTAGGGTGTATTTATAGGCTTTGGAATGCCTAGAAGCCCTCAAAAGTGGCCTTTTTCGAATTGGACTTAACTTGGGCTCGACAGGAACACGCCTGTGTGACATGCCCATGTGCGATTACTTCAGGCCGTGTTGAGCCTGTTAAAATTGCACGGGCGTGTGCTATACCCATGTGAATCGTGCTTCAATTTTTCCAGATTGACACGGCCCTGTGGTTTGCCCATGTAAGGAGGTCCAGGCCATGTTGATTTCGTACTTTGGCCCATTTTCTCTGTTTTTGGCTCGTTTCTCGTTCATTTCTCTCTCCTATGCTCTCTCTTAAGTATAAAACATGAAATTAGAGCATTAGGAGCATCAAATTCACCAATTCTAATGAGAAATCATCCATAAAATGCATTAAACATAGGGTCAAAATATGTATAATTTACGGTTTATCAAGGCTATATGCATTAATAGTATGCTACAAATATTGGTTTTCTTTCTATCTATTTTACTTCTACCTTCCTTTTGCTTGCCAAAAAAAATCCATATATGCTAGTGGGAGAGAGAGTGATCAGTTTAGTTTTCATCTTCTTTTTTTGCTTAGCCGAACCATCAAAAATGAGAAAAAAATTATCTTTGTTT
This sequence comes from Gossypium hirsutum, assembly GCF_007990345.1. Taxonomy (NCBI): domain Eukaryota; kingdom Viridiplantae; phylum Streptophyta; class Magnoliopsida; order Malvales; family Malvaceae; genus Gossypium; species Gossypium hirsutum. Next base: position 38,012,623 of record NC_053432.1, read on the forward strand.
CTTCCTTCCATTGTCGTAGCCTAATGAAGGACTTTGGTAAGCTTTCTTCATCAATTCTTGATATTTTATTAGATATAGATAGTTGATACTTGCAACCCAAGCAGTTAATTTGGAAAATTACAAATGTTTAGTTAAGTTTTCATGGTGGAATCCATGGTAGACCAGAGACAAAAAAAGTTAAGAACCTAAAAATTATAAGATCGAAAATGTGTGTTAATGATAGTTTAAGTTTGATTATTTGATGAACATGTTGAGAATGAGTGGATTGGTTTGGAATGTTGTTGGATTAAGCTCCAAGCTGAAAGGTTATGTTTAGCTTATTAAGAACATAATTAAAAGAGATAAGAACTTTCGGATATTACAGTATCTAATGGCAATCTAGGGTTTTGACCTATCGCCAAATGTAATAGTTAATTCGAGTTATTTAGTATTTTATATTATGTTTATGGTATTTAGTAGGTAAAATTAAATATTAGGAACCTAATTATTTTTTAACACATTTTATGAGTGTTGTGGCCCATTAGGTTGACATGGGCCTTAGGTTGTTCTAATATGTTCAATTCAGTGTATAGGATGAAGGATTATAGGCCCAATTGATGTTGAAGTAAGGGATAAGTGATGCACAAGTTTCCCAACCCGTCAAAGCAAGAAACTTAACCAACAAGGGAAAAAAAACATGTCATGTCGTGCCATGCAAGGACTATCGTGTGACATAGGTCAATGTTATGCCTAAAAATGCCAAGGCTATTTTTGTTCAAGCAATTAGCTTTATATGAAGACCTAAGACGTGTTGAAGACCTAATTTGGGCTGCCAACACTTCTATAAATAAGACATTAGGGGTTTAATGTAACTAAGTCGTCCTAGACACACTAAAAACCTACTAGTTTAGGAGTAGGATTAAATTAGTTTTCTTTTGAATTTTCTAAACTATTTGTTTTTCTTCTTTGAATCAATTTCAATCCAAGAGTTTATTTATTTTATTAAAGTATTTAGCTTATTTGTTCTTTGCATTCGACATATTTCATTATTCCAGTAAATTTATTTGCTATTCTGTTCTCTATTCGATATAAATCCACAATCATTCTAATCTCATTTCTTTTCCGATTCAATCGTGTTCTTGTAATATCTTGATTTTGGGCCTAGTAGGAATAGCGGTTTCGTGACCACAAAATCTGAGATAGAAATAATTATTTTTTGATTATTTTGAGGTCTATGATATGATTGCATGATTGTGTGAAAATTTCGTGAAGAAATTTTATGCATAAAGTGCTTAAATTGAAATTAGGGACTAAATCGAATAATTTGTAAAACTTGCATTCTAGAAGTTCTAGTATGAAATTGTTTTGAAATTTTAATTAGGAGGTCTTAAATAGTAATTTTACCAATTTCTAAGTCTATGGACAAAAATTGGACATGGATGGAATTTTTGGAAAGTTTAGTAGTAAGGGCATTTTGGTCATTTAGGGGTAAAATGAATTAAAATACAAAATTAAAAGCCAATTTTGCTCATCTTCAACCCCATGGCCGAATATAGAAAGGAGAAACCATGGATAGGGTTTTTCAAGCTTCCAAGCTCGATTGTAAATCCGTTCTAGCCTCATTTTTAATGATTTTTACGTTTTTGGAGTCCCGGTAGCTCGATTAAGCTTATGCTAGCAATAATTCAACCTAGGGTTCATATTTGGAAAAATACCCATAGGTGAAATTTGTGTATTTCGGTGTTTTATGATAGAATATGAGGTTTTAAATTATGTTAGACAACTTGTACTACTCGGTTTTAAGTGAAAACGAGCAAAAGGGCTTAATCGATAAAAATACCTAATAGTCATAAGTACATGTTAGAGTGAGAATTTGATGTTGCCATAGAAGGGAAAAATTATCTGCATGTCATAAAACATAAGAAAACAAGCTGAAGTTTAATTTACGAGCTTTGGGGCAAAATTGTAAATATGCAAAAGTTTAGGGGCAAAACTGTAATTTTTCCGAAATATGATTTTAGGTCAATTTGAGTAATATGAGTTCTAATTAGACTATATTTTAAATGATAGAGCAAGGAAAACTAAAATTCGGGCTAAAATGGGGAAAATACCAAGTTGTGGACGAAATGGTAAAAGTAGCCATTTTCGCATAGGAGGTAAGTTCATGTGTAAGTAATGTAGTATAATTGTTATTTTTAAATTATTGATGTTAATTATATGATATGCTGATTTTTATCATGAATTATATGCTTTGTGGTTATTTTCGAATAAAATGCAAATTATGTGAATTATTTGTTAAATATAAAGTGCTACCGAGTATTGGTTTCGGTATTTTACGGAAGATGGCATGGAGATGTGTTCGAGGAAAATCCCGTTTGAACCTTAGGAATAGATTAGGATACAAGTGACATGTCACTAGGATATTTGGGCATCCGAACTCGTTGAGTTGAGTCCGAGTTCACTTATGGATGCGAATGTTCGAACTCGTTGAGTTGAGTCCGAGTTCGAGAGATGTAACTAGGCATCCGAGCTCGTTGAGTTGAGTCCGAGTTCACTTATGGGCGGGTTACATGGTAGCTTGGCTACATATGTGGCACTTATGTGCAAACTTTCTATGTATTCGAATTATATTCCGATGTGTTCAACGGGTAAAATTCTACTCAAATGGAGGAATACTTGAGATGAAAGGGACGTATTGGTAAGTGTTGTGAAATGAATACTTTGAACAGGTATGTACTTAACCCTCGGGTTGAAAACTCGATATAACAACAATATGGTAAGATGATAAATGAAAATGTGATATGAATGTCTCGGTGATGATTATGCAAATGATGTTTTATGTTTGCTTATATAGTTGTGTTACTTGCTATTTGCATGTGAGCTTACTAAGCATTTATGCTTATTTCCTCCTTTTCATTCCTTGTAGTGTTGACAAGCTAGCTCGGAAATCGGGAACGGTCGGAGGCATGCTCACACTATATCCGTATACCATCTTGGCATAATGGCTTGCATATTTTGAGTATGGCATGTATAGCATTATAATCATTTTGTATATATGGTCTTATGATATGTTTATTGAGTGGTATGGAAATGCTTGGTAATGATTAGCCATTGGAATGGCTAATCATGATCATATTTGGTGTTATGTATGCTAAATTGCTAGCTAATTCATGGAAACCATGAAATAGGTAAAATTTACCATAAAATAGATTCAGACAGCAGCAGTGATGTGAGTTTGAAAAATAATTAAAAATAGTATAGATACAATTAGATGGTGAATAAAATATTGAATTTAAGAATTATGAGTCTATTTTCATATGGATGGAACAAAATAGGTATATGAGTTATATTTTATGAGATGTTTAAATTTTTGTGAAACAGGGCCAGAGCGATTTCTGGATCCCCTGTTCTGACTTTGGAAATTCACCATAAATTTTTCAAAGATAATTATAAGTCATGATTTTTATGTACAGATTCCTTATTGAGTCTAGTTTTATTAGAAACAAATGGCATAGTCATTGAAACTCTGTACAAGGAGATATATGATTCGTAATACACAGAGGTCAGAGCAGTCGAACCCTGAAACAGGGGAGACTTTAACTAATAAACTGTACTAATTTGCTAGACCAAAAATTATAGAAAAAAATTAATAAATATATATATGAGTCTAGTTTTAGGGAAAATTTACGGAATTGGATTTTGAGTTTTGGAACTCGAGATATTAATTTTTAAGCGACTGTGACGCAGATTGCTAGCTTGACTGAAAATTTTAAAAATAAATTGTTTGAGCTGTTTAAGTAATGAATTAAGTCTGTTAACACCTCGTGTTCGACTCGGCGACTGTCTCGGGTACGGGACGTTACAGTTCTTTACATGATTTATCCAATTGACACTGAGATTATGAATAACATGAGTGGCTAAATCCCTTAGGAGAGATTAATGAGTCGATGGGTAATAAGTTGTTAATCCCTAGAACCTTACTCTAAAGTTAATTATAAACTCTAAAGTGAGTTAATCTTCTTGATTGGTTTATTGGTTTTAGTCATTTTTTTATTTTTCTTGTTTATTTATTTTAGCTATTTAATTTCTCTTATTAATCTACTTTATAATTTATCATAATATAGAGATTAATTATTACTATTTAGACTTATTATTGTAAAAAGGTTTTCATAGATTTATTCCACCCTCTCTTGGGTACGATCCTCGGAATACTTCTAAGTGTTCCGTTATAACTAAACTATATTACAATTTTACCTATGCACTTGCGGACACTACTGTTCTACATTCTTTTATATTTTTAGTGTTATATTGTACTATAAAAGGTAATTCATTTAGAGACAGTCAAGTTGTTAGTGACATTGCCTGGGAGGCTTCAGGAATAAATTTTCAAAAATAATTTTTTAAAATTAAAAGATAAGTAAGAACATTAAAACCTATAGATACGATATTTATTTTTTGTTTATTTATTTTTATTTTTATTTTCTTTTTAGGTCATTTATGACCTGAAGCACCAGCACTCCAATCGAACCACACCCAGATCTAGAGCAGATTATTAGGTGCAATCGTCAAGCAATGAACACAGATCCACCCGCAATAATTAATTTACCCTAGGTAAATCTATTATTCGATGATCTATAAGAGAAACAAGGAAATAATCGGGAAAATTCCCAATGGATCAATGGACGTTGCGTGAGTACACCCTACCTACATTACACGTGGTGTGAGGTAGTGTAGAACGACCAGTGATTAATGCTAATAATTTGTAGATAAAAATGGTCACCATCCAGCTAGTCCAAAATATGCTGCAATCCAAGGGGAATATAGTGGAAGACCCGAACCAACACTTAAAGCCATTCCTACAACTTTATGACACCTTTTAGTAAAATAGGGCATCCGATGATGCTGTGTGTCTTCAATTATTCCTGTTCTCTTTATGTGAAAATGTAGTCGATTGGTTACACTCATTAAAATTGGGTTCTATTACAACATGGAATGATTTAGCAGAAAAATTTCTTTATAGATTTTTCCCAATTAGTCGAACCATTTAACTTAGGCGAGAAATTGCCAACTTTAAACAATACAAAGGTGAATCTCTATATGAGGTGTGGGAGCATTTCAATTAATGCTGAGGAAGTACTCACATAATGGACTGCAAGCATGGCTCTAAATACATATTTTTATAATGGTGTTGATAGACACATCAAGTCCAGCTTAGACGAAGCATCTGGCGGATCTTTCATGTTCCATACATATGAACAAGCCTATAAAATCATGGAATACATGGCCATGAACTCGTACATGTGGCCTAATTCAAGATTTATGTACAAATCTAAGCCTCCAAAGGTGACATTGATAAACAAAGACCATGATGATGATTGATTTCAACCAATCAAACTGACAATAGTGGAGCCACATTATAAGAACCAACCGGAGGTGGCGAGCTACGAAAATAATAGGGGTTGAGATCCCTATTTGAATACCTATAATCCTGGTTAGAGGCATCATTAAAACCTCAATTGGAGAGGTAATCAAGGAGGCACAAATCAAGCACAAACTCAACTGAACCCTCCTTACAAAACACCATACTTGCAACAACGAGTCATGGGTAATGATCAAGCTGCATGTGGTCAAAGATTCGACCGATTAGACAGGGAGATGCAAACTATAAAGACGGACATTCGACAAGTCTAAGCAACATGTAGAAAACTTGAATACCAAATAGGTAGTCTCTGCGACCAAATGCACCAACTAATGAGGATGTTCTAAAAATAAAATGGTCAACACCTCCATAGTAATACTGAGGACAATCCTCGAAGAGATTGGAAGGAACATGTAAAGGAGATCATTTTGCGATCAGTTAAAGAAGTGAAGCCACCTAGCAAGCCCAATTATGAAGAGGAAGAGCTTCCTAAAGAGGTCGACGAACCCTGGATAGAGGAATAAGTCGATAGATCCTTAGTGTACTTGAAAGGTGTACTCGAGGATGTATTGGTAAAGGTATGGTGATTCATAATCCCCCTCGACTTTGTAGTCCTCAACTTTGAGTAAGATCAAGAAATCCATATTCTATTGTGTAGGTCATTTCTGGCCACTTCTAAATTGACAATCGATCTTGACGAGCATATTATCGGACAAGTCTGGTAGCACAATATAAATTTTAATTTGTCGAATTCAATTAATTTGTAAATATTGTATACTAATTTATTTTTTATTTGTTAAATTTAGGAATTATACTAGTTATTTCATGTTAAAATTAGAAGGAACCATGTTTTTGAGAATAATGGAAGAGCTATACGTTAGTGGGGTGTATGTGTTGGCAACCAAGGACCCTCTACAAGTCCTAAAGAGGCCATATTGAAGCCATGTCATCACATGAAAATCCCATGACATGACACAACCCAGGGAAATTGAAAACATCATAATATATTGTCATGGTGCAACATAGAACCTCTATGGCACGCCACACCTTCATTTTAAAGTAAGATTTGGAGTAAAAATATGTGTTGTGCTGCACCATGCACATCCTATAGTGTGACATGCAAGCTATTTTTGGCAACTTTTCATTCTTGGTTTAACACAATGTTCAAAGAAATTCACAAACTTTGCACGGCAAGTCCAACCCTAGAATGCTGCTATATAATGTCCTTATCAACAACCAATAACCTCCAAGCCACCAACATCAAATATTCTTTTGAGTATAACCATCTTCCAATTCCCAAGCCTAGAATAAGTTAGTTATTTATGGAATAACATTGAATGGAAACAATAGAAAGTACAGACAAAAACTCCAAGCCAAACAAATTGAACATGGAGATAATACAAGCAAGAAGTAGCGTATCACAACCAAAGAAGGAAACACTGGAAGAAATGCTCTTGCAAATATGACAATAATGGGTATATCAAACTGCATGCAACCAATAACGTGGGAAATTAGCAATCCTAACAACAGAGAAATATGGTATTAAAGATTTCCAATGGCCACAACCACCCCCAAGTGGAAACTTCTCAAAGAACGTCAAGCCCACAAATCAAGTGCAAGATATCAATAAGAATGAAGAGCAAGCTACACTAAGGGAGGACGATATTAAAGCACATCTTGAATATATGATACAAGGTATCACCTATATCAGGCCTATTGTAGAACACTATGCTTGAAGATATGGCATAAAAACCCCTCTCTGGACAATACCATACCCACAACCGTTCAAAACCACAACCACAAATGGCAATGTGACAAGCCAAATGGGGATCGTAGTTAAGAGTTCAACATTGGGTGGAAGGCATACTACAATGCAAGGCAATGCTACTTAAGGTATTGACTTGAAGGAATCAATTGCATATCAATTCTGAATGACAACAATAAAAACAATCACCTAAAGGAGAAGAAGAGGAGAATTTGGAAGCTAGTGGAGTAGTCAGACCCTGATTCTGATTAATTTTGCACATTTTTTTATTTGGACTAATAAGTTATTTGGGATGATTCTTAATTTTTGTTTTAGTTTTTAGTTACTTAGGATTTAGCATTGTTGTCCATTTTAGTTTTCTTTATAGGAACCTTGTAACCTCCTAAACCCGGCCTAGATGTTATGGCTAGATTGAGAAGGCTACATTAGCCACCGAAATGGCTAAGCTAACTTACATTACTTTTTAAGACTTTAAATAAACTCATTTTAGAGAAAACCATAGTTTTACTTTGAGTTAGATTAAAAGCATTCGTTCATTAGGTTGTGTATGCTTAGGATTCATTTTATTTTTGACAGTGTTGTTTTAGAAAAACCGTTTGCTTGTCGCTATTCTTTAAAAAAAAACTCAAAGTTAAACTAATGCAGCAGAAAAATCATTTTTCAAGTCATTTTGGATTGCCTTATCGATTTGTTTTTCAAAAATAGTTCCTTTGCAATGTAACACCCCAAACCCAGCCTAGACGTTATGGCCGAATCTGACGTGTCACATCGAAGTGCTTTTCAGAAATAGGACTTATCGTTAGGAATCCAAATTTAATTTAAAACCCTTTTAGTTTTCATTGCCTGAGAAAATTTGGCAAATAAGTTGTTACTAATTGAAATCAATTTGTCAAAACGATTGCCATATTTATCACCGTTGTTTCCTTAAACTGAATAAAACCGCGAAAGCTTTTAAAAACCTTGAAGTTTAAAATGTGTGTTTTCCTTGAAAACAATTATTATTTTGAAAACTCATCTTTTCCTAGTCTAGCAATTTAAGGTAAGAAATAAAAGCCCAAATAAAAGTTAAAACCACAAATGGCCTTATTACATAATCAAAAACCCAATATGAAAATTAACTAAATAAAGTCAAAAGTAGAACATCCGCAATCATGTGGCCACCTCCGAGTCCCTCGCGGCTCCAAATCGTCTAAGGCTGAGGATAACCTGCACAGTTAAAAGAAAGGGTGAGTTTACGAAAACTCAGTGTGTAATCCCCTATCAGTCAAATAGTAAACAATGCATGTAGTAACAATCTGGGCCTGAGCCCTATTCAGTAACAATACAGTCCGGGCCTTAGCCCTATACAGTAACAGTATGGGCCTAAGCCCAATACAGTATCAGTACAGTGTAATGCAATTATGCATCACACCCAAATCCAGCCAGCACACCAACCGTACCAACCAACACACCATGTGGGGATATAAATCGACTCACCCAGCCAGCACACCAATATCGTAGCAAAGTTTCCAGTAAGAATAATGTAGCATAGCTGCCTGAAACAGTGAATGTGGTAAAGCCACCAGTATCAGTAATTGTGACATAGTCACCAGTACAATACTTCCTCCATATCAAAATCCCAACCCCATGCAATATGTCATGTCATAAATATTACGTGTATGCAAAGTCATACTTAGTACAATCATATATGTAAATCATAAGCACATTAGTCATACGAAACATAAGGGCATAATCATCATTTTACCATACAAGGGTATTATGGTCATTTTACCCTATAAGGGCATTACAATCATTTTGCCCTATAGGGGTATTACGGTCATTTTACCCTACAGGGGCATTATGGTCATTATGGTCATTTTGCCCTATAGGGGTATTACGGTCATTTTACCCTACAGGGGTATTATGGTCATTTTACCCTACAGTGGTATTATGTTCATGTTACCCTACAAGGGCATTACGGTCATTTTACCCTACAAGGGTATTATGGTTATTTTACCCTACAAGGGCATTACGGTCATTTTACCCTACACAGGCATGACGGTTATTTTACCTATTTTGGGGTTTCAACTTAGATAACCCTCTCCGAAGGTCTACAGTCGCCTCGAGCAACACAGATAACCTAAATGATCATAACGGTGGAAATGGGCCCAAGGCCCACTACTCAGCCCAAGTGGGCCCACACACTCGTGTGGCCCATTTAGCCAAAGAACTACACAACCCAGATCAGTAATTACCACGTACTGTTGATTTTAGTCGTGTGGAGCCCACGAGCCCATTGGGCCCACACGACCCATTTCGATCCATCGAGGCCCAAAACAGCCTAAGCCCATAAGAACGCTCATGGTGGCCTCTCCAGTCTTACGCCCATGATTCGTGGGCTTGGCTTACCATATTTGGGTTCGTACACCCATGTGGTCAAAAGGCCATTCTTTTGGCTTTTCGGCTCTTCGGCTTTTGCCGTTCTACAGTCTATTCAGTGTGTGAATACACACGTTTATTTGACGTTTTGACAGTAGCAAAATTGGGTGTATGATTACACACCTGTAATGAAACTGTTGACGCACCCTTCCGAGATCAAAGCACCTATGATTCACAACGATCCACTATTAGTCATGTTTGTGGAAAATCCAAACCAAGGTATTGAGAACACTCTAACAGATTCATCAGAAGTTATAATCCCTAGTAAATAAATACTACCTAAAGTACTTACCACGAATTGACAGGATTACTCACTAAGAAAGGAAAATCGTCCTAACCCCCTTGGCTATAGAGATCACGCCCCTAGCAACATTCAGCAACCACAGAGTTAAGTGCCAGCCAAAAGGTAGAATAAGGGTGAATGTGCAAGATATATTCAGCTCATAGAAGAAGAGGAAATCACAAACCTGAGACAAGAAAAGACTAACAAAAAATTGGCCTTGACTCCAATCCAGATGCTGCCCAGGTAACACATGAGATATTTGGTTTAAACAGAAGAAAATAGCACAATTGAGAGAGGAGGAAGAGAAGTACAGCCACAAATGCCAGAGGCATTCGGTCAAGAGGGTAATGTTGGAGTCAGAGAGAGAAAGGAGTATATTCAGCCAAAAAGGAATAGAGTGAGGGAAAAAAAAGGAAAAATGGAGTCATGAAGTACCTATTCAAAATCGAAACAGTGGCTAGGGTAATAGGCCTATTTGACAGACTAGAAAGGGAGGGAAGAAGAATCGAATCACTCTACCAAAAGATGTACGAAAAGAAAATTAAAGCCCGACTTCCGAAGTGAAGACTGGATAGCATTACAATTGCCAAAAAAAACCGAAATTAAGTGACCACAACTTACCTATAGCCGAAATCGTGAGTGATCAATGCCCTATTTGGCCACAACTCCTCCTTCCATTTGAAATCCCTCAAAATTCTCCTAAATTCACTCCAACCGATCAACTCCCTATCCACATCCCCAATTCTACTCCTAGAATTTCTCAACTGACCCATTCAAACATCTTACCTACAGAGTTCTAATTGACTTCTACTTCTCACATGGCAAGAGAGCAAAATAAATACTCTTTTTACCTTGCCATGACTTGAACCTTAGACCTCAAGGGAACCATCCACATGCCACATCAACTAGATCACTAGGCTCTTTGTGTCATGCCTTACCAAATTTTATTTATAATCCTATTGACCAAAGATAAGGATTTTATCCTTAAAAACCAAAATTTCATGGAAGCCAGGACTTGAACCCATGACTTCCCAGACACTTCCAGAGCACACAACCACTAAGTCAAACACTTAATTGTGTCACTTCCTTGCACAATTAAAAATTTATGTGCAGTCTCCTAACTGCACCCCTGGTCAAACCTAATACTTCTAGGCCAAAATTCAGGGCGTTACATGCAATGTAGTGGAAACTAGGGAACACCATCAAATTTTACTTAAGCGCAATATCGTGCATTATTCGATTATTATGCTTGAGAAATCCATGCATGCAAAAATCCCCAAAAGAAAAGTTATCAAGCCATAAACCAGAAATAATTAAAAATTACAAGCCAAAACCAATAAAGACTCAATAATACTTCATTATAAAATAATAATCCAAGGTCCAAGTTGATTCTCCGAATGCGAAGTCTGATCCTAATTTTGAGGCTTACCTAAAAAGTTAAACACTACTGAGGGTGAGCTTATGAAAAGCTCATGTGAGTCAGATAATTATTTAAACAGGCAAATACATTAAATACAGTGGCACATATTAGCATTAATAGAAAAAAACAGAACCATCATAGGAATTTCATGTCATTACATAGCCATTATCAAATTGATGTCAAACGGTGTATGAGCATAGGTCATCATTCATTCGAGTAACAATCATCAATTTTGACACCATTCAATACAGCAAAATACAATGCGTAGGATAAATCAATAACATTCGAATATGTCATGCACATGATGCAGTGCAAAAAGATTCCTACCCATACCATCCGCTACACACCACGAGTTCCCCAGAACCCATCTACCAAACTCCAAAACATTATTAGCATTGCTCGATACGGTAAAACCACTGAATAATCAATAATGCAGAAAATCTACAAAATATTAAATAGTGCAATACAATTGCCAATAACATATAATATTTGATAAAATCACCAATCCCCTCAGTACTCCAGGTGCAGTGCACTAACTACGAATAATATGGACTTAATATGCCACCAATACTCCATGGAACTCCTCCGTCAACCACAAAATCCCAACCCAATGCATATGCAATATGTCACACAATCTTATACATAATCATGTATCAATACTCTTCACATTCATTTGACATGCTCAGTATGTCCTCAATAATCACATACTTTCAGTAAATGGAAACACTATTCTAATGTTTCAAATTACTATTGTGTTGGTATCAATCAGTATCATTCAATTTCACATACTTTATGGATTTTCATTGTGCATAAATAGCACCATTTTCAGTACACAATATAACAAATATCTCATACGTTTAAATCATACATAATCTTAATATCTCAACACATTATATCATTCAGTCAAACATTCTCAAATCTCATAACTCAAATATGCAATTACAAACTCAATCAAACATCCATACTATCAAACTAGCAATTTTGCCAACATGTCAATCTTTTAAGGCTCGAAACATACCTGGTTTGAAACTCACAAAATCAATAATTTGGATATTAAGACAATCCAAGCAGCAAGCTAATTTATCATATATAAGGTGATATTTAACATTTTCAATCAATTTTATGAGTTTAGGACTCACACCTTATTTTTCGCTTCCTTGCAGCACACTAGCGAATCTTCCAATTTTCTTTAATAATTCCTTAATAATTCCTTAAATGAACCTAAACCAAAATCCAGTATAAATTAAATAAATTTACCATTAAAACATCCCCAAAACACCCACTTATTAGTTCAAACCAATCGTTGAAATTATAACTATTTTATGAATCCAAACTAGTTAGATTCCTTACACTGTATCGATGCAAACCATACGAACAATCGTTTTTCGCCTTTACAGATGATTTGGGGCATTTGGGTCAGCACATAATTCAATAATATACTGGAAAATAATTATCTAATTAATGATTAAATTCCTTCATTTAATCAAATCATAACCTTTACCCAACAACTATGTCGAAATAACAAACTAGTTACATTTAATTGCACTTACGCTTCACGATTTGTGGGATCCGAATGGCTAATCGATCAAGAAATTTTTTCCATAATTGAAATGAGTTTAAAAGATGATTATGAGGGTTCAAGAACTCAAATTAATTCTGGAAAAATATAGGCAAGAACCAAGAAACAAAATAGCCCCCTCTCTTGCACATAGGCGCACGCACCACCACCCATGGTAGCCAAAATTGAGGCTGAATTTTAAAATGGTTTGAGATCTCATTAAATTATAGAAAAATACCTTTGAAATCATTTAAAATACCCAAATTTTATATCTAGAAATTTATGTTTTGAATGAAAAATATTAATTAAGAAATTGAAGAGAGAAGAGACCTTACCCAAGCTAGTCGAGAGAAACGGCAATGGCACTTTCTTGACAATGTTCAAGATCAATCTTGGAGTTCAAGATTTTAGATTTGGGTCTGATTTTAATGAGGAAAAATTACAACAATATGGTGAAGAATATGTTAACAAATCTTTTGGCAAAAAAGAAAAGAAGAAAGAGATGGTAAAACTAGGTGTAGGCGATGACAACAATGGGAGAGAAGAGGAGAGAAAGAGGGTGAACGGCTTGGCTAGGTAAAATTTGTATTAAATGCTGAAAAATACAATAAAAATTTATATTTATACTTAGGGTTCAAGGGTATGGATGGCACACACATTAAAAAATAAGGGATTTTGCAAAATTTAATTATTTCGTAAGGGAAGGGATTTGAACTTGGGACCTCATTTAATTTCCATGCTTTCTCATATTTCTTTTAACCATTAGGTTTTTTCCTCATTCTTAATATAATTTTACAATATTTATTTTAAAAACAAATAATGTCACATACAAGGGTTTAAGGAAAACTTTGCAAAATAATAAAAATAGTGAGAGAGAAGGGATTTGAACTTGGGTTTCAAGGAGCATTTCACTAACACTTAACCAACAAACGAATACGTCATTTATTTCCTAAAAATGCATAGATAAATTTCAAAAATTAAGGTATGACCACTCTCTCTCGATTCACAAACCCGATTCTACTAACCCCTGATTTGTGGAATGTTACAAACCCCATATTTTTTATGATACTACAAGATTGAGCCAAAATTGAAAGGAGTAGTCCCACCATTTTTGTGTTGCACACATCACACCAATTAGGTAACCTCTTTCCTTTATATTTTAATTTCATATTAGAGATAATGTGCCGAATAAAGTGTGGGGTGACTTAGGAAATTTATAAAAAAAAATTCTTTTTATGTTATTTTCTTTGCTTTTAGTAGTTTTTTGTATGTTTTATGTGTGCTTGAGCTTGTACAAATACAAGTGATTGGTTCGGAGCATGTTAATAGGATTTTTTTCATAAAATGTAAATTTATTTTTGATAATAATTTAATCTAAATTTTTAGTTTTAGACTAATTAGTTTAATTTATTACACTATGCGTAGATTTAATATGTTAAGTAACCACATGATAAATAGGTATATAAATAGCATGTATGTTTAATTGAATTCTAGGTTGTAGAAATTGATAGACTTGCCAATTTAATCCATGTATAGAATGACCTTGGGACGACCTAAGGCATTGTTTGGTAGACAATTTCTCAAGCCTAAAAGTTATCCTGTAAATATTTTCCCTAGTACTTATTTTGAGCCTAAATCCATTCTCACGATGGACCAAAATGAAACCTTAAGCCTATTGCATATTCTATTTGATCCTTTATTTCTTGGTCCTTGCATGGATTTAGATGTCTGGCAATCGATATTAAGGGATTAGGTAAATACATCTCAATGCTTTCTAAAGAAAAAATAGAGTGAACTAAGGAATTGTATGGAACAGTGAGTATAAGATTTTGAGCTTGTAGAAAAATAAGGCAAAATGCCAATCGAGAAAATATTGATGAAAAATAAAAATAGAGTTGGAAATAAAATATGCTCACATTTGTTCAAAAAATTGTTAGGAGCCCAAATGATTGTACTCATTTTTTCCAACTACGCAGGGGGTAACAAAATGTATACTCTGAAGGAGTATCGAGAACAATATCATGTGTCAAACTACTTTTGTGTTTAACCATTTTGTTGATCCTATTCTTCGAAGTCCAAACCAACTTAAGTTGCAGAATGTTACAAGCTTAAAAGTCCTATGTGACTTAGGTAGTACGTTACATGAATGAAATCATGCCAAGTTTCTATGTTTTTACCACTTATATTCATTTGAACATATGTGTATATTTGTATATCTGTTTTAATGGAAACCTGTACTTAACATTATTTTATTTGTTTACCTTGTAATTTATTGAACTAACCCATCTAACTTTAGAAATTGTGAGTCAATTATATATCACTCTAGAGTTATATATTTATTTAATTGTCTTGTTAATTTATATTTTTATCCAATTTCATGTATCAAGCTTGCTCGAGTGCATTTTATTTTCTTTGAATGTTTATTTCTCATTTTTAGGTTAGTTTATTTCTTGTTTTTATTTTGTTTTGTTTTGTTTTGTTTGCATGAGGACAAGTAAAGACTTAAGTGTGAGGGTATTTGACCTACCGTCAAATTTAGTATTTAATTCGGCTTAAATCTGCACTTAAGGAGCTTGTTTCCAAGAATTTTAGTATTTTATATTATGTTCTTGATATTTAGTAGTTAGAATTAAATATTAGTAAAATAAATGTTTTTAACACATTTTATGAGTGTTGTGACCCATTAAGTCGACACGAGCCTAAGGTAGTTCTAATATGTTAATAGAGTGTAAAGGATGAAGGATTATAGGCCAAATTTACGTGGAAGCAAGGTACAAGTGATGGAAAAGTTTCCTGAGCCATCAAAACATGAAACGAAACCAACAAGGAAAAAAATACATGTCATTTCGAGCCATGCAAGGACTATGGTGAGACATAGGTTGAAGTAATGCCAGAGAATGCCAAGGCTAATTTTATTTGCACATTCAACTTTATACAAACACCGAAGATGTGCTAGATACCTAATTTGGGCTGCCAACACTTCTATAAATAAGACTTTAGGGGTTTGATGCAACTAAGTCGTTCTAGATACACTTAAAAACCCTAGTTGTTTAGGAGTAAATTAAATTAGTTTTCTTTCGGCTACTTTAAGTTATTTGTTTTTCCTCTTGGAATCGATTTTGATCTAAGAGTCTATTTATTTTATTGAAGTATTCAATTCATTTATTCTTTGCATTCGACATATTTCATTTTTCCATTCAATCGATTTTCTATTTCATTCTCCATTCAATATAAATTCATGATTATTCTAATCTTGTTTCTTTTCCAATTCAATTGTGTTCTTCACATGATTTATTTAATTGACACTGAAATTATGAATAATATGAGTGGTTAAATCCTTTCTGAGAGATTAATTAGTGGATAAGGATTTGATTAATGTAGGATTTAGGGTTTTCTCAAGAGGATTAGTTGGTATAAATACCAGTTCTTAAATCCTAGGCTTGACAACACTATGAAGTTATCATAGGCTAGATGAGATTGGGAGATAAGTCGAATCGAGTAAATCGTAGTTTATCTTGGTTTAGAAAGTGAGGTTGAGAGATAAGCGAGTATCAGCCAATTGATTAATTATTTAGAGGTCAGGAGGTAATAAGTGGTTAATCGATAGTTAATCCACCCTACAACTCTATTATGAAGTTAATTACAAACCCTGAAGCGAGTTAATATTCCTAATTGGTTTATCGCTTTTAGTTGTTTGTTTATTTTTCTTGTTTATTTATTTTAGTTATTTAATTTCTCTCATTAATCTATTTGATGGTTTATTGCAATATAAGGATAATTATTACTATTTAGACTTATTATTGTAAAAAAGGTTCTTATAGATTGATTCTATCCTCCATTAGGTACAATTATTGGAATACTTCCAAGTGTTTCGTTGTAACAAAACTATATTACAATTTAACTCATGCACTTGTGGACACTGTCGTTCTAAATTCTTATATATTTTTAGTCTTATATTTTACTATAAATGATAACTTATTTATAGGTGATTAGGTTCCTATAGAATAATTGTAAAGTTGGATTTTGATTAGATCAGGTAAATAATGAGATGCGAGCATCTCAGATATTAAGGTCAAAAATGAATTTAATTATAGAAGTGTACAATTATGCTTGGTTGTGATTATACTTCTGTTGAATGTGAACTAATATTATTTTTGTAATTGAATTATCAAACGTATGAAATGAGACCTAATTATCAAGGATCTAAGGTGATAGCGGATGATGGATAGCAAAGCTTGTTTTTGCACTCATAACTGGTTATCGTAAATAGTTGAACTTGAGGAAGAGTCGGAGATCTAATTGAATAGGAGTAGAAATTCACAAGCACTAACAAAGTACTTAGTAACTTAGGAGGCTGGTTAGGGAAAGTTAGATCTCAAATCCAGATTGGTTAGATTTTAACTGACTAGTTCCATATTGAAAGACACAATAATTAGGGCTGAGTGGTAACAACGACTTGTGGAGATCGTGCCAAGGGAGTATAAATATGACGGGATAGAAATAAAATTCTTCATAATTTTGTTTACCCATCTTCTCATTCTCTAAACCAAGTATCATATTCTTCAGACAATCTGAAGAAGAAGAAGAATATGTAGTTGTAGGACGCTTTGCCTGTTGTTACCATCATGAGAAGCCAAGTCTAACAGCAAAGAAATAAGAAACTACTGGCAGGACTAGGGAGACCCTAGCGAGTTTGACAAGCTAAGATACCAGGAATAAGGAAGCAATGTGAGATTCTATACTCCAACACGATTTGTATGATCTCTATTGGTTTAGTATGACATGTATGCATGGTAACAAAAGTATTAGCCAATGCATTTCTGTAACACCTCTAACTCGTACTCGTCGCTGGAATAGGTTAAGAGACATTACCGGACATATAACTCATTTCAGAACAATAATTTATCAAATAACATTACATTTCAATAAGTACCACTTATTCACATTCATTAAATACTTAAATCAAGCATAAAAAGCCTTAATCATGCATTCGGGACTAAATTAATAACATATAAAAATTTTAGAAACTTATAAAATTTTCAACATTTCAAATATCACACGCCGAATAGGCCGTGTGCTTTACACGGCATTAGACACGCCCATGTGTCTAGGCCATGGCGAAACAGGGCATACACACTGGCTTATCCACACGGCCACAACACACGTCCGTGTGCCAGACCGTGTAAAAATTAGGGAGGTTACTGACTTGGGTCACATGGCCGACAACACGTCTGTGTACCCTTCGAAATGGCCACACACGGCCACCAGACGCGCCCGTGTGTCTACGCTGTGTCAAAACTATAGAGTATACTGACTTTGAATCGTAGGGTACCCTACGGGGCACATGGCCGTGCAACATGACCGTGTGTCAAACAAGGCTGAGACACACGCCCGTGTCTCTACCCGTGTGGACAAAAATAGGCTATTTGACAAGCCAAATTTGCCACCCATTTTTGGGTCATCCGTACAAGCATAAAACCAAGCACATTTTATACCAAATTCCAACCCATACATAACCAAAACATACACCATTCATGCCATATCATTAACAACCAATTTCATGCTTATATCCATACCAAATCATAAACCAAAATCATACCAAAACATATGTTTCATATCTCAATTTAATACATTCAATCTCATGCCATAATCTTACCAATTCCTCAAATAAATACATACTAAAATCTTACCAAATTGATCAATTCTCTTTGGCCATCCATGAACACATCAAAACATACCATTTTTGAACACAAAGCATATACCAAAATTCATTTATAATATCATTCATAAGCAAGCCATATCACATGGCTAGATATACACATCTCAAAACATATCCAAAGTTCTCTAGCCTATACATACCGTACTTTAATATATACATTTTTAAAAGGTACAAAAATAGAGTTTGATAGTGTGGTGATGATCCTCGACGATGCCCGAGCTTCTAGTAGCTTCGATAATCTATAAAACAATTGGAAAACACACAAAGTAAGCTTTCAAAAAATTAGTAAGCCATATACAAATAAACTTATCATTTCAAGCATATAAGCATCATGAAATTCATATACTTCATAACCAAATACAATCTCAAACCACATGGTTTATATACATTTCACACATTCCCAATTTATTTACACATATAGCATATTTTCTTATAATTATATCAAATATCATCACTTGTACATATACTTACTTTTCATTCTCAATCATGATATACATTTCAAACGTACTTGAATCAGATACCCATTCACATAGTTATTCGTTCCTCAAAATGCCCGTTGAACCTTTCAGAATCATTAAAGATACTCGGATAGCGTGGAAAGCTCGTATAATGCCAACGTCCCAGACATGGTCATACATGTAATCAAATAGCGATGCCACTGTCCCAGACAGGGTCTTACACAAAATCGAATACGATGCCGATGTCCTAGACATCGTCTTACACGTAAATCTCAAATCGATGCCAACTTCCCAAACGTGGTCTTACACGAAATCACATATTGGAATCCTATGTCATGACATATGTATCCTAACTATTCCTATGGTTTGTAAAGGGCTTTTCAGACGTCGTCGCATTATCGAAACTTTCTCGGATTTCATACATTCATCTTCCATATTCATCCATCACCATTCAAACACATATAAGCATAAATTAATCAACTCAAATACATTTATTTGTATATCAACTTACCTCGTACGGAAATGAACGGATTTAACCGACTACTCGACCACTTTCAACTTTCCCCGATCTAATTCTGTTTTCTTTGGTTCATGATATAAACACATTCAAATCTGACTTATTCAATCTCAAATTCATTCAAATCAATCCGTAAACACATATTTATGGCATTTTACAAATCAGCCCTCACATTTTCACATTTTACCACTTTAGTCCTTAATTCATAAAATCACAAAATACACAAAATTTCCTTTCACAAATGCCTAGCCGAATTTTACCCTAGCTCATATAAGCCCACATATTTCATTTATTTCACATTTTAGCCCCTCAATTTCTCATTTTCACAATTTAGCCCAAATTACTCAAATTCATCAAAAATTCAAATACAAAACATATTCATCTATCATCAAGCTTTCATATGTCACCAACTATCAATACAAAGCTCACATATTCATCAATGGCATCTCATGAAATCATCATCAATTAAGAAATTCAGTGTGGGCTAGCTAGAGCAAGATGCAACAATCACAAAAACGTAGGAATTATCAAAAACCGAGCAAAATTCATACCTTAATCAAGTCCTTCAATGGCCGAACCCTAGCAAGCTTATTTCTTTTATTTTTTGTTTCTTTGTATTTTCGGAAAAGATGATGAATAATGAACTAATTTCAAGCTTTCTTTTATTAATCTAATAATATTAACATACATTTTACTTAAATAGTCTTATTATTCTAACTTAAAATCCACTAACCCTTGGCATATATGTCCATTCATGAATTCAATGGTCTAATATCAACATGCGAAGGGTCGGATCTGTATCGCGAGCTAAAATACGGATGTTCTTCTTTATAGGTCATATCGAATTGAATTTCTATCTCGAACGGAGAAATCACATGCAAAGGGTCGGATCTGTATCGTCGAAGCATCGATACGTGAAATAAATTATGGATCTTTTCTAATTCAGGTGGTAACAATAATCTATAAGCAACCGGCCTGATACGCTCTATAATTTCATACGGCCCAATGAATCTCGGACTTAACTTACCTTTTCTGCCGAATTGGAGTATTTTCTTCTACGGAGATACTTTCAAAAACATTTTGTCATCGATCTCAAATTCAATATCTTTTCGTTTCAAATCTGCATATGATTTCTGACGATCAGAAGCTGCTTTTAGATTATCTCGAATCACTTTCACTTTTTGTTTAGTCTCTTTAATCAAATCAACCCCCTGAATCTTATTTTCACTGAGCTCTGACCAATACAACGGTGTACGACATTTTCTACCAAATAAGGCTTCGTATGGTTCCATTTTAATGCTTGATTGAAAACTATTATTATACGCAAATTCAATAAATGGCAGGTATCGTTCCCACGTCCCTTCAAACTCAAGGATGCAAAATCTCACCATATCCTCTAGTATCTGAATAATCAGCTTGGATTGACCATCCGTCTGCGGGTGAAAAGTAGTACTGAAGTGTAATTTCGTACCTAAAGCCTCTTGTAGTATCTTCCAAAACCACGAAGTGAATCTCGAATCTTTATCTGACACAATAGACAATGGTACCCCATGTAGTCTCACAATATCAGAAATGTATAACTCTTCTAATTTATCAAGTGAGTAATCAGATCGTACCGGGATAAAATGAGTTGATTTCGTCAATCTATCAACGACAATCCAGATTGCATCTTTCTTTCGCGGAGATAGGGGCAAACCCAAAACAAAATCAATCGCTATTCTATCCCATTTCCACTCGGGAATAATAATCGATTGTAATAAACCAGATGGCACCTGATGTTCAGCTTTAACTTGTTGACAGATCAAATATTTCGAAACTAATTTAGAGATATCTCTTTTCGTTCCAGACCACCTGTAATATTGTTTCAGATCATTATACATTTTCGTACTACCCGGATGTATAGATAAACGACTATTGTGAGCTTCGTTCAAAAACATCTGAGTCAACTCTAAATTTCTCAGAACACAAATCCGCCTTCAAATTCTCAAACAATCATCATTATCAATTCGATATTCAGAATCAGGATTCATATCACACTGAGCTCATTTTGCTATTATCTCATTATCAACTTTCTGAGCATCAATAATCTGTTGTAAAAACAATGATCTCACATTCAATTCTGCTAAAATCAAACTGTCATCGGACAGATCTAAATGAGTATTCATCACAAGCAATGCAAACAACAATTTCCTACTCAAAGCATCAACAACAACATTTTCTTTTCCCGGATGATAATCAATAACAAGCTCATAATCTTTTAGCAGTTCTAGCCATCTTCTCTGTCGCAAGTTCAAATCTTTCTAAGTCATCAGATATTTCAAACTTTTGTAATCTGAAAATACATGACATTTCTCACCATACAGATAGTGACACCAAATCTTCAAAGCGAACACAATTGCAGCTAATTTCAGATCAAGTGTCAGATAATTCTTTTCGTGCGGCTTTATCTGTCTCGAGGCATAAGCTATAACTTTGCCTTCCTGCATCAAAACGCATCCCAAACCACTCAATGAAGCATCACTATATATCACAAATTCTTTACCTGGTTCTAGTTGTACCAACACTGGAGCTTCAATCAATAGAGCTTTCAACTGATCGAAACTTTTCTGACACTTTTCAGACCATTCAATTTCACATCTTTCTGAAGCAATTCCGTCAACATAGTAGCAATCATAGAAAAGCTTTTCACAAATCGTCTATAATAATCGGCAAGTCCCAGAAAACTGCAGACTTCAGAAACATTTCTCGAAGGCTTCCAATCTAAGATAGTTGAAATTCTGCTCAAATCAACTCAGATACCAGATGATGACACAACATGTCCCATAAAACTGACTTCTTGTAACCAGAATTCACATTTGCTAAACTTCACATACAACTGCTTATTACGCAGAGTTTGTAACAGAATTCTTAAATGTTCTGCACTCTCAATTTCATTACGCGAATAAATCAAAAAATCATCAACGAATACGACAATAAATCGATCTAAATACGGTCTAAAAATTCTATTCATTAAGTCTATAAATACAGCAGGAGCATTCGTTAGTTCGAAAGGCATAACAAAAAACTTATAATGCCCGTACCTAGTTCTGAAAGTAGTTTTCGGAATGTCTGAATCTTTTACTCGCAACTGATAATACCCTGATCTAATATCTATCTTTGAAAACACAGTAACCCCTTTCAACTGATCAAACAAATCATCAATTCATGGCAGAGGATATTTATTCCTGATAATCAATTTGTTCAACTGACGATAATCAATGCACATTCTCATCGTGCCATCTATCTTTTTCACAAACAGAACAAGAGTACCCCATGGTGAGAAAATCGGTCTTGCGAATCCTCTATCAGTCAACTCTTGCAATTGAGACTTTAATTCTTTTAACTTGGTCAAATCCATTCCTAACAGAGCTATCAAAATCAAAGTAGTCCCTGGCACTAATTCAATACCAAACTCAACATCTCAAATCGGAGGTAATCCCGAAAGTTCTTCAGGAAACACATCAGGGAACTCACAGACAAAAAGCAATTCAATTTTCTTTTTTTGTCACTTTGAATCAATCACATAGGAAAATAGGGTTTACAACCCTTTCTCACATATTTCTCAGCTAACATCGAATAAATTACTACTGGTAAACCATTCTGATCATCAGACTCATTCCGAATAATCTCATCATTCTAACATCGCAAAACAATAGTCTTCCATTTACAGTTTACAATAGCATCGTGTAAAGTTAACCAATCCATACCAAGAATTATATCGAATCTGTCGAATGGTAATAGCATCAAATCATCCAGAAAACATGAACCTCGAATCATTAATGGAAAACTCTTACACACTTTATCAACCAAAACACACTGGTCTAAGGGGTTCGATACTTTAATTACAAATTTAGTAGACTCTACAAGCAAAGTCTTACTACTCACTCAGTTCATGCATATATAAGAATGCGTCGATCCAGGATCTATCAATGCAATCACAGAAGTATCGTAAAGTGTAAATATACTAGTTATAACATCGGGAGATAAAGCTTTCTCACGAGCTCGGATCGCGTAAGCTCTAGCAGGTGCTCTCGCCTCAGATCTAATAGTCGTATCTTTAGTTCCCATCTAGCTGCCACTCACATTACCTGTATTTCTGGGTGGTCTACCTCGAGCTGAGGTGTTACTTGGCCTCAGATTTTTCACAATCTCATGCTCTACAGACTCAAGACATTCACGGATAAAGTGATCTAAAGATCTACATCTAAAGCAAGCTTGGTCATTCAATCTACAACTTCTCGGATGACTTTTACCACAATGTCTACACTCAAGTCGATCAAATCGGACATTGCCAACACTTGCAACAGAAGCAGTTGGAGTTCTGAAACTCGAATACAATCTAGCACGATCTCTACTCCAATGTCCCACATTAGCCTTTGAACTGTTAAACTCATCTTAGAATTTCTTTGACACAGACTAAAATGATTTACTTACAAATCTCTTTCTCGTATCTCTAGCTTCTGAGTCGACTTTTCATTTCTCTTTCCCGAGTTCTTCAACTTTATATGCTCATTCAACAGGCACCACAAACTCTTTTATCTCCAAAATCCTGACTAAGAACTTGATGTCTACATTCAAGCCATCTTTGAATCTCTTGCACATAATTGCTTCAGTCGAGACACATTCTCGTGCATACTGGCTCAATCTCACAAATTCTTGCTCGTATTCTGTAACAAACATATGGCCCTGTTTCAACTCAAGAAACCCTTTGCATTTCTGATCTATAATTCTCTGACTGATGTATTTCTTTCGAAATTTAGCTTGAAAGAAATCCCAGGTGACTCGTTCTCTTGGAACCACTGATATTAGTGTCTTCCACCAGTGATACGTCGTATCTCTTAGTAGTGAAATGGCACATTTAAGACATTCATCCAGAGTCAATGACATTTCATCGAACACTCATACCGTATTCTCTAACCAGAATTTAGTTCTCTCAGCATCATCATTAGTAGTAGAATGGAACTCTTCGGCCCCATATTTTCTAATCCTATCAACAGGTGGCTTATTCAACTAAATCGGATTAGCTTGTGGCATGACAGGAATTTGTGGAGGATTTAACGGGGGTGAAGGTTGTGCCATAGCCGGATTGGTTCTTATATACTGAGTAAACCAATTGTTCATCATTTGATAAAAGGCTTTCTTAGCCTCTCCTCATGGCTACTAGTCACAGGTCGAGAATCAAATGGCGCTGCCACTTGAGCAGAAGCAGGTGCATTACTTTCAATATCGTCAGCTCGGCTCGTTCAAGATCCATTTGCTATATAAAAACACATTTTCATTGTCAGGATTCATTACACATCGCAGTTCGTATATATGACATTTATAGTTAGACTCACCTACACTACATTTGTCCTAGAATCGACTAAACCTGGCTCTGATACCAACCAAATGTAACACCTCTAACCCGTAACCATCGCCAGAATAGGTTAAGAGGCATTACTAGACATATAACTCATTTTAGAATGATAATTTGTTAACTAACATTACATTTCAATAACTATCACTTATTTACATTCATTATATACTTAAATCAAGATACAAAGCCTTAATCATGCATTCGAGACTAAATTAATAACATATAAAAATTTCAGAAACTTATAAAATTTTCAACATTTCAAAAATCACACGCCCGTGTGAACAGGCCGTGTGCCTCACACGGCATTAGACACGCCCGTGTGTCTAGGCTGTGGCGAAACAGGGCATACATTCTGACTTATCCACATGACCAAAAGATATGCCCGTGTGCTAGACGATGTGAAAATTAGGGAGGTTACTGACTCAGTTCACATGGCCGACCACACGCCTGTCTATCTAGCCCGTGTACCCTTCGAAATGGCCACACACGCCCATGTGCCAAGGCTGTGTGCCACACATGGCCACTAGACACGCCCGTGTCTCTAGGCCGTGTCAAAACTGTAGGGTATACTGGCTTTGAATTGTAGGGTACCCTAGGGGACACACGGCCGTGAACATGACCATGTGTCGCACACGATTGAGACACACGCCCATGTTTCTGCCCGTATGGACAAAGATAGGCCATTTGAAAAGCCAAATTTGCCACCCATTTTTTGGTCATCCCTACAAGCATAAAACCAAGCACATTTCATACCAAATTCCAACCAATGCATAAGCAAAACATGTACCATTCATGCCATATCATTAACAACCATGCTTATATCCATACCAAATCATAAGCGAAAATCATACCAAAACATATGTTTCATGTCTCAATTTAATACATTCAATCTCATGCCATAATCTTACTAATTCCTCAAATAGGCACATACCAAAATCTTACCAAATTGATCAATTCTCTTCAGCCATCCATGAACACATCAAAACATACCATTTTTGAACACAATGCATACACCAAAATTCATTCATAATATCATTCATAAGCAAGCCATATCACATGGCTAGATATACACATTTCAAAACATATCCAAAGTTCTCTAGCCTATACATGCCATACTTTAATATATACATTCTCAAAAGGTACAAAAATAGAGTTCGATAGTGTGGTGATGATCCTCGACGATCCCCGAGCTTCTAGTAGCTTCCATAATGTATAAAAAAATTTGGAAAACATACAAAGTAAGCTTTCAAAAGCTTAGTAAGCCATATACAAATAAACTTATCATTTCAAGCATATAAGCATCATGAAATTCATATACTGCATAACCAAATACTATCTCAAACCACATGGTTTATATACATTTCACACATTCCCAATTCATTTACACATATAACATATTTTCTCATACTTATATCAAATATCATCACTTGCACATATACTTACTTTCCATTCTCAATCATGATATACATTTCAATCGTACCTGAATCAGATACTTATTCACATAGTTATTCGTTTCTCGGAATGCCCGTTGAACTGTTCGAAATGATTAAGGATACTCGGATAGCGCAAAAAGCTAGTATAATGCCAACATTCCAGATGTGGTCTTACATGTAATCAAATATAAATGCCACTATCCCAAACAGGGTCTTACACGAAATCAAATAAGATGTCGATGTCCCAGACATGGTCTTACACGTAAATAGCAAATCGATGCCAACGTCCCAAACGTGGTCTTACACAAAATCACACATCGGAATCCTATGTCATGACTTATGTATCCTAACTATTCCTATGGTTCGTAATGGGCTTTTCAAACCTCGTCTTGTTACTGAAACTTTCTCAGATTTCATACATTCATCTTGCATATTCAACTATCACCATTAAAAAACTTATAAGCATAAATTAATCAAATCAAAAATATATATATTTATATATCAACTTACCTCGTACGAAAATTAATGGATTTAACTGACTACTTGACCACTTTCGACTTTCCCCGATCTAATTTTGTTTTCATTGGTTCTTGATCTAAACACATTCAAACTTGATTTATTTAATCTCAAATTCATTCAAATCAATCCATGACACATATTTAGGGCATTTTACAAATTAGCCCTCACATTTTCACATTTTAACATTTTAGTCCCTAATTCTTAAAATCACAAAATACACAAAATTTCCTTTCACAAATGCCTAGCCGAATTTTACTCTAGCTCATGTAAGCCCACATATTTCATTTATTTCCCATTTTAACCCCTCAATTTCTCATTTTCATAATTTAGCCCAAACTACTCAAATTCATCAAAAATTCAAATACAAAACATATTTATCTATCATCAAGCTTTCATATTTC
Organism: Gossypium hirsutum; assembly: GCF_007990345.1. NCBI lineage: Eukaryota > Viridiplantae > Streptophyta > Magnoliopsida > Malvales > Malvaceae > Gossypium > Gossypium hirsutum. Next base: position 38,039,907 of record NC_053432.1, read on the forward strand.
ACCAACTATCAAGACAAAGCTCACACATTCATCAATGGCATCTCATAAAATCATCATCAAATTAACAAATTCAAGCATGGGCTAGCTAGAGCAAGATGCAACAATCACAAAAACGTAGAAATTATAAAAAATCAAGTAAAACACAAACCTTAATCATATCCTTCAATGGCCGAACCTAGCGAGCTTATTTCTTTTCTTATTTTTCTTTGTATTTTCGAAAAAGATGATGAATAATGAAATAATTTCATGCTTTGTTTTATTAATCTAATAACAATAATATACATTTTATTAAAATAGCCTTATTATTATCATTTAAAATCCACTAAACCTTGGCATATATGTCCATTCATGAATTCAATGGTCTAATATCAACGTAAGGACCTCTCATTTAATAAGACACATCAAATTGACACTTATTCATGTAGCACACATCTTTTTTCATATTTTGCGATTTAGTCCTTTGATCAAATTGAGCACACAAATGATTGAACTTTTATACAAAATTTTCACAGATATCAATTCACATATTATAAGCAGGGAAAATAATATTAAAATATTTTTTTCACTCAGATTTTGTGGTCCCAAAACAACTATTCTGACTAGAATCTAAATCGGGCTGTTACAATTTCAGTATGTAATAAATTGTAATTGTATGTTTTAAGGGTTTGATGTACTCCATGCTATTATTTTGTATGAAAATACTTGCATGTATTGCATGACAACTATGAGGAAAATTTTTGAGGGGATAGATGAAGTTAGGAAGGGAAAAGGGAAGTGACCCTAGTAGATACTGCCACTGGCAAAGCTCTAGGCATTCTAGAGGGAACACTATGGTGTTTAAGAATTAAGGTTAGGTGGTGTAAAGGAGGTAATTAGAGGAGAATTTGAGAAATAGGAATCATGGAGAGGTATTTACTGCGACAGCAGTATCGACTAGTCCTCTGAGGCGACACCATGACGACGGTATATGTGTAACAGCCTAATTTAGACCCTAGTCAGAATAATGGTTTTAGGACCACGATCCGACATTGAAAATTTATTTTATTATTATTTTAATATTCACACCATGATATTAGAATTGTGTGAAAATTTCGTGAAGAAATTTTACCGTTTGAATGGTTAATTCGGTAAAAAGGGCTAAATCGCGTAAAGCGTAAAAGTTGCATCCTATTAGTTAAAGGTGTTAATTGGCCTTGGCTTTTTAATATGATGACCTTAATTGGTAAATAGCCCATTTCTGAGACAGTGGAGGTTAGTGGAGTGGCATTTGGTGTATTTATTAATATTTTTAAAGGGTAAAAATGTAAATAGGTTATTAAAGTTAGTAATAAATAAAATAAAATCTAAAATCATGTTATATTATTTCATCTTCCACCAAATTCAAAGAAAAGAAACAGCCATTGAAGCATCTGAGGGTTCGGCCCTTGTTGTTTTTAATTGAGGTATGTTTCGAGCTCAATTTTTTATGATTTTTATGTTTTTGTGATCGTTGCTTCGTGTTCTAGCTAGCTCGTACTCTAACTTCTAAATTTTTTGATGAATTTTTAAGTTTCCATTGTTGAATATTCATGCTTTTTGATGATTTATGATGAAATATGGAAGTTAGATAATAGTTTTACATATTTTACAAAGTGATTTTGAGTAAAAATGCAAATTATGGTCTAATTTGTGAAATTATGAAATTATGTGGTTAAAAGTATGAATAAAATGAAAAGTATAGGCTAATTTGAGATTGGGTAAAATTCGGCCAAGCATGGGTGTGGTCAAATTTTGATTATTTTTGTGTTTTGTGAAATAGGAACTAAGTTACAATAAATGTGAAATGTGAGGGGAAAAGGGTGCAATTAACCCATTTATGTGTTTTTGGATGAATTTGAGTAAATACGAATTAGATCAAGAAATGAGGAAATCAGATTTGGATTGGGGAAAGTCAAAAATTATTGAATAGTTATTTCGATCTGTTCGTGTTAGTACGAGGTAAGTCCATAAGTAAATAAATGTTGTTAAATTGAAAGATATGTGCATTATATGTGCTGAATTGAGTTGTAAAGAAATATAACTGTGAAGTTGAAATATGTAAAATGTGAATTGAATTTGAGGCATTGAGTGTGCGATAAATGAAATAGCTAGGCTATTAAAATGGTACTGAGTGTGCGAGATTATAATAGCACTGGCTGAGAAAAGGGCACTATGTGTGCGATACCGATATAAGTTCGATTTGATGTATTTGTAGTAAGTGTGCGATACAATTATAGCCTCGTATAATTAATTGGCACTAAGTGTGTGATACAATTATAGTTTTAGCTAATTAATCGGCACTAAGTGTGCGAGTTCATTGAATGTTCAAGGATGATCGAATGAATTAGTGTTTCAAGCATTGGAGTGATAAATGTGATAGATAAGAACATAATGGTACAGGTATGTACGGAACCTATGTGGTTGATGATGTTAAGTATGAAGTAGATGAAAAATTATGTAAATGAATGATGAAATGAGTTGGATTTGATAGTATTATTAATGCTATTTAAAAGATTATAGATGTGGAATAAAAGTAAGACATGGCTTTAATATATGAATGCTTGGTTCGAAAACTCGAACAGATAATGAAATCAAAATGGTTGAGTTGACTATGAGTCATGTATGTGAATCTGGTTTATGTGAATAAGGAAATTATAGAGTTTCGAGTTTGAAAGTGTTTATAAAGAAGTTGATATAAGTTTATGTATGATTTGTAATAAATGACCATGGTTTGGTCAGAAATGAAATGAATATGTGTGAGTTTGATTTATATGAATGAGCTAACAATTGTTATTCGAGTTTGAAAGTAGGGGTATACGTTCATTATTAAATAAGTTAAGTGAATTATTTAATGTGGTTTCATGAATTTACGAGCACAATGAAGATATATTTGTTTGAGATTTGTTAATTTCAGTTTAGTGATATTAGTTTATAAATATCATTGAAATGATTTAATTGCTTATGACTTACTAAGCTTTCAAAGCTTATTCCATGTATTATCCTATGTCTATAGAGTTTCAGAGACTTGCTGAGGTTGGAAGTTTGCGGAGACGTCATCACACTATCCAGTTATCGCTTCAATAAATAAAAGCTTTAACTTTTGGTAATGTGGCATGTATAGGCTAGTTTTTGAGATGGTTCATTTTGACTTGTGTATTTATATGTCGCCATGCGAAAATGGCTCGCTAAAGATGTTAATGTTTGTGGATATATGGGCATGGTTGAGTTCATTTTGGGAATATGTTTTGTTGTATGTATGGTATAATCTCGGTATAAGATTGATATGGTAATTTGAGATGTTGATCATGTATGAGTAAATGAATTTGGCATGTGATATAGGTATGTTTTGGTATAGAAAATGAACATGAAATTGATTGATGATATTATGGATTGATTGATACATGTTTGGAGTTGAATTTGACTGAAAATTTACTATATTGATGCTTGAATGATGCTTGTAGGGAATACTCAAATTGGGTGGCAAATTGGCTTTTCAAATGGCCTATTTTTGTCCACACGGGCAGAGACACGGGCGTGTGTCTCAGCCGTGTGCGACACACGGTCATGTTACACGGCCTTGTGTCCCTTAGGGTTGTCCTACGATTTAAAGTCAGTCTTGAGCATCGGCTTGACACACAGGCGTGTGGTCAGCTGTGTGACTAAAGTCAGTTTTGACCACGACCAAGGCACACGGGCGTATCTTGTGGCCGTGTTGTCAAGTCAGTATGTATTCCCTGTTTCACCACGGGTTAGACACACGGGCGTGTCTAATGCCGTGTGAGACAGACGGCCTGTTCACACGGATGTGTGACCTTTGAAGAGTTGAAAATTTGTCGAAGTTCTGAAACTTTCATATGTTACCAATTTGGTCCCGAATGCATGATTTAGACCTTGTATGTTCGATTTAAATTCATATTGAGTATGAATGACTTATAATTATTGAAATGAGATGATATTTGGTTTATGGCAGCTCTGATCTGAGTTACAAGTTCGGTAATGCCCTTTAACCTATTCTGGCGACGGTTACGGGTTAGGGTGTTACATTTTATTGGTATCAGAGCCATGGTTTAGTCGATTCTAGGACTACTATAGAATATGTAATTCTAGCTATACGTGCCACATTTATCCTGCGATAGTGTGATATCTTCCGACTCTGACGAAAATTATTTTGATGAGACAGATAAGTTTTCCAACCGAGCAAATTCTGATAGTATGGAATGTGTACTCAAATGTTTGAGTGAAAATGTGTTGATGATGAGTTGAGACTCATAGAGGTATGAAATTATATGAAATTTGGCAATGAAAAGTATGCATGTATATGATTAATTGTTATGTGAGCTATTTGAAAATGTGATGAGTTTATATGCAAGTGACTAAGAATATTTGAGCCATATGAGAAACATGAAGTTTCTTTTGTATTGTAGCATGATTCATATGAATAAAAGGATATGAGTATATGAGTTTTGATATGTGGCTTATGATTGCTATATGAATGCTTTGATTGTGAATTAGTGATTTGAATTGGCATATGAACAATGTGTTAAAAACAAAAGTGATTAAAAGCAAATGTTTATTAAACGTTTTGAGAATGTGAAATTAGAAATGAATTGGCTATTGGTGATAGCATGTGTTATGTGCATTTATGTGTGAGTTAAATTTGAGGCTTTACTACCCTTATCCCCCTTATCAGTGAAATGTTACAATGAAATCTATAGGATTTGGGTTGAATAAGCTTTCGAGTGTGGCGTTACAGAAGTCTGTGTTCGAAAGATTAATAATGTGGTCAGAAAAGAGAATGAATTAACAAATGAAGATAGTATTAAAAGAGATATTAGATAGTTCTGAAGATTATTCAAATTATGTGATGTCACTATTACTGAAGAAGTTAACTCTGATCAATTGATTTATTCAAGTATGTTATCTAATGAAAATATTAATTAGAAGCTTTTCTAAATTGACTTCTGTTAGTGAATGGATAATGTGAAAATTTCTGATGGCAAAATTAGATAGTTGAAATAATGATTGAATTGTATTAATGGCTAAGTGCAATTCTCAGAAGTATATGTGACTGTTTAGTTCAGAAAGAATTCTTATCATATATGTGACTGTTTAGTTCAGAAAGAATTCTTATCGTATGAGAACATTAGCTAAGCATACTAATAGATGAAGGTATGGTTGGTTTGTTTGGATTATGTTCGATATTGCTAGGTCCATCTTTGGTATTTATTCCCTTGAGTGAATATGAACATCGACTGTAAGGTCCTTATGAGGCTAATACTTTGTTTCTACTGGTTATTGTTCTGACGAAAATACATGAAGATTATATAACTTCTGTTACTGTGGATTTTAATATTTATGAGCGACATTGTTCTTTCTGGATCTTACCTGGGATGACATCAGAATTGATATCATTCTACATAGGGTGTAACTTTCTGATACTCTGTGTAGCTTCAAACATTGAAATTTTGCTATTCCGATTTTCTTATGATTCCATGTAGTTATCTGCAAGAAATCTCTATCTGAGGGAATGATTATATTTACTATAATCATAATTTCTATTTTGAAATTTGGGAGTACCACAGTACTGTTATTAGAATTATAAAAGTTGTGCTTCTGCATTGGTTTTTGTCCAAATCATATTTGATTTTCTTCTGTGTTTAAATGTTTTATTAATAGTCGGGAAATTATTTATTGTTACGGTTAAGACGTCAGACTTATTATGACATTATGATTTCTATATGATGGTTGTGGCTTCTGTATAATGATATGCCTGGATTATCCTTTTTATGAAAAGAAAAGATTTCTTGGAAAAGAGATATTCAATGGTTTAGTTTGATTTGAATTATTTGATTGAAAGGATAATTGGGTTATATGAGTTTGAATCTATTTGCTGGACTAGAAATAAACTTTGAAAGTACATGTGTGAATTGAGGGATAGTTTGGAAGAAGAATTCGTATTCTTGAAGATTTAATACAAAATTATATCTATTGGAACAATTCTATCTGAGAAATGTTGTGAAAAATTAAAGTTAGTTCGAATGTTGAAGCTTTCTTTTGCACGAAGACTTATTTAACCGAAATGTTAGTTCTGGTTTCGTCTGAGTTGAATAAAGAGTTATATGATATATATGAAGACTACATGAGTTTAAAATGTTTAATGTCAGAGAAAGATCCGAACTTGGCACAGTAAAGTTAGCTCGAATTGTCGAAAAACTTTTGAGTCTGTAAGAGATTCTTATTCAAGGAAAATGATTATAGTTCTGGATGTTTTGAATGGGAAAATTTTGTGTGTTTTTTGAGCGATGGATACTTGGTTGATCTTATAACAGCTGTTAGATGAATTAGAGGTTAAATAAATGTTTATTTAGTGAAATTGTAAAACTCAAAAATGTGTCAGTGTATTATAAGTTAAAAAGAGGTTCAGCATAAATTGATTTTTGATTTAGAACCTTAGATGTGGTATCGATGATTATTTGTTATTTTGAGATAGAGAGTGTATACTAAAAAGCTTTACGAATAGACAACAACTGCTATAAGAAATTCTCAGTGATAGTTTATCTGTCCATATGGGATTTAACAAGATGCACAACAGTCCAGGATATGATATTGATGATTGAGTGTGAAATGTGATATTTCTGACTTTGTTAATTATAGAAAATAGAGTGTGGATGAATTCCATATCGAAATTATCCTTATTATCAAAAAAGATAGAGTTATTCGAAACATTGTTAACTATCTAAAGAAATCTCTCGGTACGTATAGATTTTCTCTTTTGATTAAACAGCTGAGTTATTCGTTTTTATGATGGCAAGTCTCCTTTTGGTGCCAGTCATTGTTGTTTCGGATTAAGATCTAAAATTCATATGATAATACTAAGGCAAATTACAATAATCTATGAGTATGAGATTATAGTGAAATCGAGGAATGCAAATCAAATTCTTGAAATATTGATGTATGTGACATTGATACTGTTTGATAAATTATATGGTGAGTATAAAAATGACATTGTATGAGATATCGTATGTGGCAATTTTCTAACTCTGTTGTTCAGGATCGAGCTTTGTGAATAAATGATTCATGAGATTAATATCATCAGTGTAATAAAGCAAAAAATGAAGGTAACTTAATACAGTTAGAAGCAGATTTAGTTTGATATGACGTTTAGTGGGAAGCAGATCGGAATCTTAATAGTGAGAGTAAAGAGCTATGAAATCCGAAGTTATATGTGAATTTGAAATATACTATGTGAAAGAAAATCCTTAATTTACCTTCTGATAAGATTTTCGGGGACGAAAATCCCTAAAGGGGGGAAAGTTGTAACAGCCTGATTTAGACCCTAGTCAGAATAGTAGTTTCGAGACCACGATCTGACATTGAAAAATTTATTTTATTATTATTTTAATATTTACAACATGATATTAGAATTGTGTGAAAATTTCGTGAAGAAATTTTATTGTTTGAATGGTTAATTCGGTAAAAAGGACTAAATTACGTAAAGCGTAAAAGTTGCATGCTATTAGTTAAAGGTGTTAATTGCCCTTGGCTTTTTGATATGATGGCCTTAATTGGTAAATAGCCCATTTATGAGATTGTGGAGGTTTAATGTTTTTAAATGGTAAATAGGTTATTAAAGTTAGTAATAAATAAAATAAAAGTAAAATCATGTTATATTCTTTCATCTTCCACTGAATGCAAAGTAAAGAAACAACCAAGGAAGCATTTTGAGGGTTCGGCCCTTGTTGTTTTTAATTGAGGTATGTTTCGAGCTTAGTTTTTGATGATTTTTATGTTTATGTGATCGTTGCTTTGTGTTCTAGCTAGCCCGTGCTCTAATTTCCAAATTTGTTGATGAATTTGTGAGTTTCCATTGATGAATATTCATGCTATTTGATGATTGATGATGAAATATGAAAGTTAGATAATAGTTTTACATATTTTATAAAGTGATTTTGAGTAAAAATGCAAATTATGGGCTAATTTGTGAAATTATGAAATTATGTGGTTAAAAGTATGAATAAAGTGAAAAGTATGGGCTGATTTGAGATTGGGTAAAATTTGGCCAAGCATGGGTGTCGTCAAATTTTGATTATTTTTGTGTTTTGTGAAATAGGGACTAAATTGCAAAAAATGTGAAATGTCAGGGTAAAAGTGCAATTAGCCCATTTATGTGTTTTTGGATGAATTTGAGTAAATATGTGATTAAATAAGTTAAATTTGATTTTGAATTAGATCAAGAAATGAGGAAATCAGATTTGGATTGGGGAAAGTCAAAAATTATTGAATAGTTATTTCGATCTGTTCGTGTTAGTACGAGGTAAGTTCATAGTAAATAAATGTTGTTAAATTGAAATATATGTGCATTATATGTGCTGAATTGAGTTGTAAAGAAAAATAATTGTGAAGTTGAAATATGTAAAATGTGAATTGAATTTGAGGCACTGAGTGTGCCTGATACAATTATAGCCTCGACTAATTAATTGGCACTAAGTGTGTGATACAATTATAGTTTCAGCTAATTAATCTGCACTAAGTGTGCGAGTTTGTTGAATGTTCAAGGACGATCGAATGAATTAGTGTTTCAAGCATTAGAGTGATAAATGTGATAGATAAGAACATAATGGTATAGGTATGTACGGAACCTATGTGGTTGATAATGTTAAGTATGAAGTAGATGAAAAATTATGTAAATGAATGATGAAATGAGTTGGATTTGATAGTATTATTAATGCTATTTAAAAGATTATAGATGTGGAATAAAAGTAAGACATGGCTTTGATGTGTGAATGCTTGGTTCGAAAACTTGAAAAAATAATGAAATCAAAATGGTTGAGTTGACTATATGAGTCATGTATGTGAATTTGGTTTATGTGAATAAGAAAATTATGGATTTTCAAGTTTGGAAGTGTTTATAAAGAAGTTGATATAAGTTTATGTATGATTTGTAATAAATGACCATGGTTTGGTCGGCAATGAAATGAATATGAGTGAGTTTGATTTATATGAATGAGCTAACAGTTGTTAGTCGAGTTTGAAAGCAAGGGTATACATTCATTATTAAATAAGTTAAGTGAATTATTTAATGTGGTTTCATGAATTTACGAGTACAATGAAGGTATATTTGATTGAGACTTGTTAATTTTGGTTTAATGATATTGGTCTATAAATATCATTGAAATGATTTAATTTCTTATGACTTACTAAGGTTTCAAAGCTTACTCTGTGTATTATCCTATGTCAATAGAGTTTCAGAGACTTGCTCGGGTTGGAAGTTTGAGGAGACGTCATCACACTATTCGATTATCACTTCGGCAAATAAAAGCTTTAACTTTTGGTAATGTGGCATGTATAGGCTAGTTTTCAGATGGTTCATTTTGACTTGTGTATTTATATGTAGCCATGTGAAAATGGCTCGCTAAAGATTTTAATGTTTGTGTATATTCGGGCATGGTATGAGTTCATTTTGGGAAGTATGTTTTATTGTATGTATGTATGGTATAATCTTGGTATAAGATTGATATGGTAATTTGAGATGTTGATCATGTATGAGTAAATGAATTTGGCATGTGATATTGGTATGTTTTGGAATAGAAACTGAACATGAAATTGATTGATGATAGTATGGATTGATTGATACATGTTTGGAGTTGAATTTGACTGAAAATGTAGTATATTGATGCTTGAATGATGCTTGTAAGGAATACTCAAATGCGACACACAATCATGTTACACGGCCGTGTGTCCCCTGGGGTAGTCCTACAGTTTAAAGTCAGTCTTGAGCACGGGTGTGCGGTCAGCCGTGTGACTTAAGTCAGTTTTGACCACGGCCAAGGCACACGGGCGTGTCTTGTGGCCATGTGGACAAGTCAGTATGTATGCCCTGTTTCACCACAGCTTGGACACACGGGCGTGTCTAATGCTCACACGGGCGTGTGACCTTTGAAGAGTTGAAAATTTTTCTAAGTTCTAAAACTTGCATATGTTACCGATTTGGTCCCAAATGCATGATTTAGACCTTGTATGTTAGATTTAAATTCAAATTGAGTATGAGTGACTTATAATTATTGAAATGAGATGATATTTGGTTTATGATAGTTCTGATTTGAGTTACAAGTTCGGTAATTCCCTTTAACCTATTCTGGCGACGGTTACAGGTTAGGGGTGTTACAATATGGCCTAAGACCATAGATGAATGATGCTATGGTAGTCTAGTATGAGATACGTAGTGTAAGACGATGGATGAAAGATGTCATGGCAGCATGGTACAAGGTATAAGGTATATGATGTAAGACCATAGATGAAATATGTTATTGTAGCTAGGTATAATGAGTAAGACTATGGATGAAAGAATTCATGCCATCATATGATAGTATACTAGAATGGTGAATCGGTGTAAGACCATGGATAAAAGACTCCATAGCATCCATTGAGATAATCCACTGAGACAGCAAACACAAAATAACTAGTCTGCTTGGACAATAAACACGAGGTGGTCTGCCATGACCAAGGGGATATGTGGTAAGAAGGTGTAAAACCTTGGCTCAACTAAGGAAACCAAAAGAGTCTACCGGGACATAAGAATATATAGTTTTCTAGAATGTTAAACATAGGGTTAGCTTGAATAAGATAATGATTGTATGACACTAAGGTATCATGGGTAGTCCACAAGGACGGAAAAAGCAAATAAGTCCACCAAGATGTAAGTAATGGGAATCCCAATGGGGAAGTTTTCCATTCAAGAGGTATGCCAGGAACTAAATTTGTAAGAGCGGTGTGATTGGTGTGATTGATCTATCGTAACTTGTTGTACTTAAAGAGCTCGTATAAAAGAAATTTAATTAGGTTTTTACTTATTTTTTATCTTTAGGTAATAAATAATAATAATAAAGTGTGATTTGAGGTATTTATATGACCTTAGGGGCCAAAATAGGCCTAAAGGAACGCTAGTGTATTCAGTGAGTGTGAAGGACATCATTCAGAGGCATATGAACATGAATTGGCTGCAATGTTGCAACACGAAGTGTCGATGTCAAAACATAATGAGCAGGATACGCAAAAGGAGAAAACTACCTTTATTATTGTGACATAGTAACAGAGTGTCACGACATAGCCCTAAAATCAAGACTTAGCACAAAACTGCCATTAGTGTTGGACATAGATCAAACGATGTCGCGACACCGCCTTGACTTGGAGAATTAATAAGCCAAGGGCATTTTGGTCCGCACAACAGACTTTAACTTAAAAACATCAGTCGAATTAGGTTAGTAGATGACAATCAACCCTAAGCTTATATATAGGCAACTCTAAACATTTCATAAACACTTTTTATTCAACTTTTAGGTCACAACTTTTGTTTAATGTTAGTTTTTAGTTTTTCAGTTTATTTTGTACTTAGGCTCTTTTATCATTATAATTTACTTTTGCTTTTCTATAATTCTTTATAGAGTTCAATTTGTGGATTCATTAACTCTTTATGGATTTCTACTCATTTGATTATCAATACAAATCAAGATTCTTCTTAAACATTATTCTTGATTTATTATTCTTGTTTATCTTTTCAATGAAGTTTATGTCATTTATGAGATCCATGAGGAACTGATCATTTAATATGAGATTAGCAAGTGGACGTGGGAGTAATTAATTTCTATGCATGGTTTCTTAACGGATCAGCTGGTTGGGATAGGAATAACTTAAAACTCTAGGCCTGACAACCCTTGGAAGTCATCTAGCTGGGAATGAACCCAAAATTGGTATTGTGTATCTGTAAACACTTTACCCCAACTCGGTCTAGATTGTGAGGTCGAGAGATAAGTAGTTCTTTTTGACTTATTAGTTTAGTGAAAGATCAAGAGATCATGCTAGGTTAATAACTAGTTGGTTGAATAGAACCCCAAACAGGAATTAGTTATGACCACCGAAGCGAGTTAGTCTTCCATTCTTATAATTGATCAAATCTACAAATTCATTTTCTCTCTTTATCTTTATGCATTTTAATTATTTTTATAAAGTATGAATTTTCATCACTTTAGGAATTATCATAATATAATTTAGTTAAATTACTAATTAGATCTATTAACATCGAAGTTAGAATTAGTTTAGTTTTGCCTCCCTTGGGTACGATCCTCAAAGTACTTACATTCCTTGTTGTATAAACTATGTTATAATCTGACACATATACTTGCGAAAACTGCCTAATGATAACATTTGGTTGCAGTATTCACACTCTAGATGTTAGTACATCTGAAGGTAGTCAAGTTGTTGGTGTCATTGCTGGGGAGGCAACGCCACTAAATTAGTTTTAATTTTTTCATTTAATAAAATAATTAAGAAAATTTTAAATTATATATACGATTTTAATTTTAGTCATTACTTTTTGTTCTTTTACTAACATTTCTTTTTTCCTAATGAGCGACAGAGTTCATTTAGAATTATGAGCACTTGTGACAAGGCATCCATAAGGGAAGTTTACAAAAATAACCCATGAAACTTAACTTGTAATGTATCTTTTTCTACTTAATTTGTTAATTTAATTTAGTAAGATGGTGTAGGTGTCCGAGGCAGTTCCCTTTGACGTGAATTGGTTAAAGGCTAGTGTAACACCCCGAACCCGAAACCGACACCGGAGTCGAACACGAGGTGTTAACTGACTTTAACCCCTTACAAAGTTTATTTTCCAGACACTGCCCAATCTGTGTACTAGTCGTTTTAAAAATCATATCTTGAGTTTCGTAACTCGAAAATCAGTTTGGTAATTTTTCCCAGAAACTAGACTCATGTGCCCATCTATGTATTTTTTTCTAGAATTTTTGGTCGGGCCAATTAGTACAGTTTATTAGTCAAAGTCTTCCAAGTTGCAGGGGAAGACTACACTGACCTTTGCCCATTACGACTTGGATATCTCCCTGCACGGGGCTTCAATACTGATGCCGTTTGTTTCTATGAAAACTAGACTCAGAGAGGAATCTGTACATATATGGTACGACCCCTAATTATCTCTGGTTAATTTGTGATGAATTTCCAAAGTCGGAGCAGGGAATCCAGAAACCGTTCTGGCCCTGTCCCACAATAATCTGATTATCTCTTAATATACTGCCCATATGATCTTTTCGTTACTTCCTCATGAAAGCAGACTCATCGAGCTTCGATTACATAATTTATTCATCAATTAATTCCACTCCTACTATTTTTAGTGATTTTTCAATCTCATGACACTGCTGCTGCCAGCATCTGTTACGAAAGTAACTAGGTCCATCTCATGCCTACCCTTGATCCAACTCAATCGAACATTCGTGCCATTTTCGCATGGCTTAAAGTTTACATGCCAAAATTCAAACACAACGTAATAGCTTATACATTCCAAAATGTTCTTCTAAGCCAACTAAGAAGAAAGTACCAAAACTTGCTATCCGGTGTGATGACTTCGATGACGGCCTGACCCCGCAAAAATAGATGAGTCCAAGCAACCTATAATGGGTGACAAGGAAACACCGAGTGAGTTTATAACTCAGTAAGTCATAAGCAATGCACTACCATCCATCAATAACATTATCACAAGAGGAAACAAAATGGAACGAGACAATTTACTCCATCCATACCGAACCATACCATAGTTCCTCCAACCTATCGATTCAATTTCATATCAATTCGTGCATTCACAATCCATATACTCATCAATAGGACATTGAAGCATTTTCATAAATCAATTTATTTTCGTTACAATCAAACGACTAAACGGCCTTTCACCCATCCTACGATAAATTTTATGTACGTGACTTCAAGTATAGTTGTCACATAGGTTCAACTTACCGAGCTCAACACCAAGTATAAGCATAGCACCTATTAGCCATGTACTCAAGACACTTACCCGATCCGCTGTCCGCGATCGACTCAATAGTGTCGCACACATAGTGTCCATAATGATTCACGAATGTATATTGAGCCCGCACACTCAGTGCTATATAATCAACTCGCACACTTAGTGCTACGTAATCAAATCGCACACTTAGTGCTACATAGTCAAACTCGCACACTTAGTGCCGCATGGTCAATTCGCACACTTAGTGCCGCATGGTCAATTCGCACACTTAGTGCATTATATTCATTTCGCACACTTAGTGCAACATAGTCAAATCGTACACTTAGTGCTGTACAATTTAATCCCGCGCACTTAGCGCCAATCTCATGGTCATAAATGGTTATCCCGCACGTTCAGTGCCGAGATCAACAACTCAGTACATCTTACCTCTTTTCTTTCATTCAACAATTTCATCATCACATACGTACATGCATATATGTATATGTATATTTATTCATTCCATTCAGCATCAATATATAAACATTATGACCATTGAAATAATACCAACTACATGCTTAATGACTTACCTCGTGTTGGGTAAGACGGTTCCAACTCGGCTACTCGATGACCTTTTCTTTGCCTTTGCTCGATTCACCTCCTTTAACTCCTTGAGCTAAATCAAACAAATTTAACTCATTAAAGTCTCATTTTGCTAGCTTATGGCCGAATATGACAAGGAGTTTGATGGGTCATATGGCCACCTTTTAGCTCAAGTACACAATGGTCATATGCATTTTTAATCACATCAAATGATTCAATACAATTCACTCGAACATCAAAAGAGAACCTCAAGGTACTTAGTCCATATACACATTAGACATTAGAATCACATATGTACGAATTCACGAATCGAATTCGACATATTAGCTAATTTTCCCTTTAGCCGAACCTTCTAAGTCAAGATAAAGCCATCAACATGCTTACCTTTGGCCGAACATACACATCAACTTAGGTGCTCATTTATGTGGCCGAACACACACATGTCTATGTTAAGGCCGATTGCAACACTCAATACATCCTACAAGTATGGACACTTGCATTGACTAAACACCATTTCTATTATTTTTACTCCAAAGCCGAATGCCTCTCAAGCCCTAAGCTCATGATCCTTTCATCATTAAGCAAGTGTTATAGCACAACTAACATCCATTTTCAATTTGAACACCAACATAAAAATATTAAACATGAAAATCCATAGCCGAAACCTATACATGACATTACTCATTCCACCCATCGAAACAATATTTGTTCAAGACATCAAGCATTTTTATTTGGGTATTACATATATGAGCATTTAGAATTTATATTTTTAGCAAGATCAATTTCTTTCCTCAACACATTCTTCATCAAAACTTAAAGGAAGTAATCAATTTTCCTTCTTTAATAGCCATAGCCGAATGCTCCATCCATCCATCAAAGTTAAAAATTTTGCATGGTCTAAGTAAGAACCATGATAATTAACCTAAAACAAGCTAAAATTTCACAACTTTAACACAATATACTAACCTTATTAAGCATTCAAATGGCCGAAAGTCCTTTGCCCCTATTCCTTCCTTCACATTCGGCTTAGAAGAAACAAAGATGAACACTTAGTTTTCTTCACCCATTTCCCCCCCTTCTCAAGCTTCAAGTGACCGAATGTTTGCCCCAATTCTTTCTTTCAATCCGGCCAAGAAGACAAAGATGATGCTTTGTCTTCATTACTTTTCTTTTTATTCTTTCTTTAATCTATTTCCTTTCTTTTGCATAGAATAATGGCCATTTAATTAAGATTTAATACATATTATATATATATGACCATCATGGCCGGCCACCACTTAAAATAAAAGGGGTATTTGACATGCAAGTACAACTATTTGCAACATGCATAAATGGGCCACCTTACATTAGCCTAGCACATTTCTAAATTTTCTCACATAAGTCCTATTTAATAAAATTTCACTTACAATTTACAAAATTCAACCATGAAATTTTAACACATGCATATATACATATTCTAGACAATAAATATCACATTCAAACATTTCGGTGACTCGGTTTAGCGGTCCCAAAACCACTTCCCGACTAGGGTCAATTTTGGGTTGTCACAGCTAGTATTACTCGACCTATTATGAAGAATCCTCATTTTGAATTAAACTCTGCATTACTACATGGATTTATTAAAACCTCAGGTTTAGCAGTTACAAAGATAAGGACCCCCATAGTTTTCCTCTAGTAGTTTGAGCACATATGTAGCACAATTGTGTATGTCAATGTATCGATAGAAGTTATCAAGTTGTTATTAATCCCATTTTCTCTATAAGGATAAGCAAAGGCTTGGTTAGATGCAGTACCCCCAGACACTAGTACTACCTAGACTGAATTTGTACACTTATTCTTACATTGAGTTGTAACAATTACTACAGTAATCAGCACATGTGAAGAGCTATTTAAATTCAAGCAAGATGTTACTAAGACATTGGGATAAGCATCAGAAAGATTTAAATTGATTATTCTGCCAATATAGAGAGGACGCATTAACTTTTTAGTACAATTGCAACATTTCTATGTTGGATTGGATGGACAAAGTTAACGACAATTTGATATCATAGTTGGAGGAAGTATTTGGTCAAAAGTAAGATGAAAAATAGTTGATCTATTGGAAATTTTAATAGCAATGAGCTTACATGGGGTGTGAATCCGGAGACAAACTATTAAAAAAGTATATTTTACATCCTAAAAGGAATAACCAATAATTCAGAACCGGAAGTGTTAATATCAATCGAACTAAATGAGGAAAAAAAGAGAGGAAATGATCGATGATCCAGAACAAGAAAACAATGAATTGGCCCTTCAACTTGACTATTGGCATAAAAGTAAAGAACAACCAAGATAGGTAAATCCAGCTATGATGGAAATGGTATATTCTATTATCAAACCACCTATTTTGGAATTGAAACCTTTACCTAACCATTTGAAATACAAATATTTGGGATAGCATAATACATTGCGTATAATTATTGCTGCAGGATTATCCACAAAATAGGAAGGGGGTTACTAAGCGTGCTGAGAACACACAGAAAATGAATCGAATAGACTATTACAGACATTAAGGGAATTAATCCAACATTATGTCAACACAAGATTAGATTGGAAGAAGGAAAGAAAGTAGTGATGGACGTACAACGACGTTTATATATGGCCATGAAAGAGGTGGTGAAGAAAGGATGATTGAAAATTAAATGATGCGACAAAAATATCATTTTCCTCTTCCCTTTATTGATTAGATGCTTAAAAAATTAGTCAGAAAAGAATATTATTGTTTCCTTGATAGATACTTTGGATACCATCAAATCCCCATACACCCCAATGGTTAAGAAAAAACTACTTTTACATGCCTTTTTCATACTTATGCTTTTAAGTGTATGCCATTCAAATTATGTAACAGTCCGACAACCTTTGTAAGGTGAATGATTGTTATTTTTTTTGACAAGTTAGAAGAGTGTCTAGATGTGTTTATGGATGATTTTCCAGTATATGGGGATTCTTTTTGAGAATGTTTGGATAACCTTGAGAAGGAGTTGAAAAGATGTGAAGAAACTAACCTAGTACTTAATTAGGAAAAATGTCACTTCATGGTAAAAGAAGGATTGGTTTTAGAGCCTCAAATCTCAAAAAAGGTTTGGAAGTGGACAAATAAAAAATTGAAGTAATCAAGAACCTTCTCATCCCTACGACAATTCATGGGGTAAGAAATTTATTAGGTCATGTTGGTTTCTATAGGCAATTTATTAAATACTTCGCTCACATTTCCAAATTGTTAAAATCAACTTCTCCAAATGGAAACACCGTTCGTATTTAATTAAGAGTGCATCCAAGCTTTTGAGATAATAAAGAAAAAAATGATCTTCGTACCTATTATTAATCCTAATTGGTCAGAACATTCTGTTAAAATATGTGATGCTAGTGACTATGTTGTAAGAGCAGTGTTGGGGTAGAAAAGGAATAGAACATTTTGCGCTATTCACTCTGTAAGTAAGAATTTAAATTTAGCACAATGTAATTATACTATTACTAAAACTGAAATGCTTGTCATCATGTTCATATGTGAAAATTTTCACCCTTATTTAATGGCAAATAGAGTATATATCTAAATTTATCACTTTGCATTGATGTATGTTATGAAAAAAAAAGAAACAAAAGCTAGATTAATGAGATGAGTTTTATTTCTTCAAGAATCTAATCTTTAGATAATAGATTGAAAAGGAACAGAAAATCAAAATATGGATCATCTTTCTAGAATAGAAAATGAAACGGAAATGGAAAATTCTAAGGTAAAAGTGTATCAAAAAGGGTACAAGGACAATAAGATTCATGGTACATTGATTATGTGAACAACATCGCTAAAAGGTTCTTTCCAATAAATTCATCTTCGCAACAAAAGAGGAGAATCATACATGAAACAAAAATATATATATCGGAGGAACCATATGTTTTTCGTCAGTGCCCAGATCAACTAGTCTGAAGATCTGTAGTTGAAGAGGAGATAAACATATTTTAAAAGGATGCCATACTTCACCATGTGGTGCACATTTTGGAGGAAAAAGGACTTGTAAAAAAAATATTACAATTAGGATTCTATTGGCTTACTATAAACAAATATGCTTACGAATTCATTCAAAGGTACGATAAATGCCAACGAATTGGAAGTATATCAAAAAGGAATGAAAGGTCACAGACAGGGATCTTCGAGGTATAAGTATTTGATGTATAGGGAATTAACTTTATGGTACCTTTCCCAAGTTCACTCGGGAATAAATACATTTTGTTAGACATAGATTATGTCTTTAAATGGGTTCAGGAAATAGCTCTTCCCACAAAAGGTACAAGGTCAGTAGTCAAATTTCTGAAGAAAAATATATTCTCAATATTTGGAACTGCTCGAGCTCTTGTGAGCGATTAAGGATCTCATTTTTGGAGTAAACAGTTTGAAACTGCCTTAAACTATAGTAAGGCAATGAATAACGACAACACACCATCCTCAAGCTAATGGACAAGCATAGGTATCCAATCGATAAGTCAAAAAAAATTAGAAAAAATAGTCAATCCTAACAGAAAATATTAGGCACTTGATTAGATGATGCATTATGGGCATATAGAATGACATACAAAACTCCTTTAGGTATGTCTCCTTACAAGCTTGTGTACGGAAAAAACTATCATTTGCTAATTGCATTAGAAAAGAAAGCGCATTTGGCAATAAAATAATTGAACCTTATAACGCCCTCGACCTGACCTGATCTATCGGATCCCAATCTCGGGTGTTACATCCTTCTTACAGATGTAACTTAAAATTTCCTCTTTCTTTTTTTCATTGTTGTAATTGTCTCTATAAACGTAACAAAATTTCTTATTGGCGTACATTTACATTTCACCTATGTATAGACTACTACCGGGTTTCTTGTAAAAATATGCTATGTGGTTATCATCTCGACTTAATGAATTATCAAACTTTCCTAGTTTCTCTCTTTAGCCTACTGTATACATCTTGGAGTACTACTTATCTATTTAGGCACAGTACTGTAGCTATAAACATATTGGATGTCTACTTAAATGACTTATGTGCAAACTTTGACATGCCACTTGTTTCTCTCTACATGAATAACAACCCAGCGCACCGCATCCTTGGCGTAGCCCTGACATCGTCTCTCGGCATTTATTCCTTTATAGACTTGAAAATAGAAACAACTTTTATCAGTTCGTAAGAACATAGTGAGCTAAAACTTAGAATACCTTTTTCATTCATTATTCGTTGCACAAGCTATATTGCACGTCCTTGGGTATTTCTTGACATTTCTTCCTTCTTTGGCAGGTATGATACTGAGGCTACCATATTTCTTCCCTCAGAACCATTTTCCCCTTTCTTAAGCATACTATCCTTCACATCTTTTTACTTTCTATCTCCTTTCTTAAACCTTACCTTCCCATCATCTTTCCCAAAAAGGGAAAAAAATCAATAATAACAAAAAGCCCCCACACTATCAATACCTTATGTAAAAAAAAATCCAGCCTATTCCTAAACCAAAAAAAACAAAAAAATTTACTTTGAAGCTTCTCTCCCGCCTTGAAGATTGTCGCCATCGTCTTTAGCCATTGTCACGGACGTTGGGTTCAGGTGAGAAAATATTGAAAGGCTTTGTTTGAACTTGCAAGCAGGGATTTAAATTGCAATTGTAGCCACGTTTTTGGTCGCATTGCGTTCATCACGGTTGCGGATATAACGGATGCTATTGCGGTCACTGCGGGTATCGCAGTCTTGAATTTTTTTAAAATTCAAAAAACTACTAACTAATAACAAAGTAAAAAAAATAGATATCAACGGGAATAGCGGAAAAATAATGGGAATAGCGGCCCGCTATTGCCACAATTGGTCATTACTATTTAAATTGCGGCCACGATCCACTACTATTTGTGTGACTCCGCTTCACACTCTATTTTCAGCAGTAGCGGTTTCAGATGGTGCCACTACCACTATATAGCGGCTGCTATTCCACTACCCGATCGCTATTTACATCCCTGCTTGAAAGTAAAGAAAATAACTAAAAAAAGATAGAATGCATTCTTTGGTATTTGAAAGTAACTTTATTTTCTCTTTCATTTATTAATGCCTTTTTCATTTATTTATTTGTTGCTGTTTTTTTACCAAAAAAGTGTATTAGGACTATTTCTATTATTTCTTATTCCATACTCTTGTTTTATTTTCAAGGCAGAATTACTTTTACTATTTCTAGGTATAGGAAGTTAAAGTTAATATATATTCATTTATTTAGCCACTGACTTTTTTTATCAATAAAATACAAAATTTGAAATAAATACTCTGTTTCATTTTGTTGACTTTGTAAGTATTCAAATGGGTTAGTATTCTGTTTTTATTTTTCAAGAATATAGTTTTTTTTTCAGGTTAAAAATTTAAATCGGATATTACCATAATTAAAAGTATTTTATTAATTTATAAAACATCTTAAAATTTAAAAAATATTTACTTGAATAATAAAAATAGCAATTAATATATTGATTAGGATATTATTTTTTAAAAAAACACATATAAAATCATCATGATAAAATAATTTGTTTTCTGTTATACTAGTAATTTTATAAAAAAAAATGATGCTAACATTTTCCTTGAAATAATTAAAATATTAACTATTTAGGCTAACCGATGATATTATAAAAAAAGATAGGTCACAATATGTCAAAATTTTAAATATAAAGGTTAAATATCAAGTTTCGGCATAATTTAGAGATCAAATTAAAATTTAACCATTATTTTATAATGTCAAAAAGAAAAGGGACGCAAACTTATAAGAATTGAAAAGTCATGTGTCAATCTCTAAAATTATTAAGGTATTTAAATTATATATAATCATTTAATATTTTAATAAAAAAAGTTAATGATATTAATTATTTGAATTAATTAATAATATTATAAAAATATAAAGATTAAATTAAATTAAAAATTAAAATATATAAATATATAAATTAAACCAAAACTAAAATTTATTATTTTGAAAAAAAGGTAAAAGAGAAAAGGAACATAGTAAGTTTACCATGTGGCCACAAAAGAAAATTTCTAAATACCTTCTTTTTATACATACGTATATAGATTATAGTAAATAAATTTAAATAACAGAACTTACATTCGATAAAAGTCTTGAGATTTATGTGAAAATAAAATTAAGACAATATTTACAAAATGAGATGAAAGAGTAATGAATTTGGTGGTGGATGGAAATGGCAATTTCGAAGCGGTATCTATCAGCAGGTGGATTGTGATGATTAATAAGGTGAAGATGAAGACGAAGAAAGCTGGAGTGTGGAGTGTAGAATGTGAAGTGTGTAGCAATTTGTATCCGTGGCGGTTGACCAATGTAACAACAAACGCACTTCATACATTGCATGGTTGATGTTTTTCTGACTTGCAACTTTCATTGTGAGGCGCATTCCGAGAAACCAAACTTTGCTTTGACTCTCTCTATCTCTGTCCATGTGTATTTAAGCTCAACTAGGCAGTGGCCGACGCGGGTACAGGTACAGGCACAAGCACACGCTCAGGCCTCACAAATTAATACCACTGCATTCATATTTGACGCTAAAGTTGGTCGTCTTTAGTACATTAATTATATAATTTTAGAAATTGGCTAAAAATATTTATTTGTCGTTTTTTTTCCTGCCAATATTATTTGTCTAACTTTTGGATTTGATAATATCACTAGAAAAAATTAAATAGTTTTAACATAAATATGGTTAAATAATGAGATTAATGAGAATGAAGTGATGGTCTGGATAGATGGTGGTTCACCTTCAGATGAAGCAGAAAGTGTTGGGATTTAGTACTGTTAATGATTTCGTTGATATATATTTGTATTTTTTTTCAATAAATTAGTTTAATAAATTATTCAACAGTATCATTAATATATTTTTATATTGCCATCAATGATTTTTGCACGTAAAGTACAATGAAACCAAATATTGGCTCATTGATTATCTAAAAATTTAACTAATATTATGCGGTATTACGTGGTTAAATCATAATACAAAAAGATAATTTATATTAGGATATAATCTAAACATGTCCTTAGTGTAATCGAAATTAAACAAATCGATAGAAATGCTAGTATGTTGTCTATCAAGTTGATGTGATTCCGGTCACATCATGTCACTCAACAATAAGGATTCGAGATTGGCGTAAGCTCGAAGGGCCCAAATGCTAGATGAAACCTTTGTTGGGTTTGATTAATTATGGGACAATTTAAAGGACTTTTATTAAGTTTTCAGTTTCATAAAGTTTCAATCTTTAAATTATGTCTTGCATTATATGTCTGCAAATTTAATTATGTCGTGCATTATGTGTTCTATATTTAATTAAGTCATGCATAAAAACATCTTATATGTTAATTAAGTTTGTATTTTAATTATTTCATGCATTATGAAACTCATATGTTAAATAAGTTTGTATTTTAATTAAGCCGTGCATTTATGCATCTTATTTGTTAATTAAGTTCAAGCATGAGTTTCTTTCTAAGTGTGTGAAGTGTTATTTATTTTGGCAGTTTCACTTCATAAATGTGTGAGTTATAGTATGTAAATGTGGAGTTTATAGCTGAATAAGAATATGAAAAGATTGTAAATGTTTAAAGTCTATTTACTCTTGTTGTGGGTGATTATTCATTGGACCAAGGATGGCTCTTCAAATCTAATCGGTTTTGGTGCCTTTCATTTAAGAGATACTTGCACAAGTATTATGGCATTCAATCAAAGGGAAAACGAAGGGACAAAAAGAACTGCTCATTTAAGAATTATTAAGCCTCCATCAAGTATAGAGACATGACTATTCAAAAACACATAGATCAAGTAAAGAGACATGGCTTTTCAACTAGACATGGAACAAGTGAAGAAACATGACTTTTCAAATATTATCTATTCATTAGTCATGATCGAATTTAATTGCTTTGAATGAATGTGATAATAGTTATTCTAAATGCATTAAGTGTTGAATTTGGAAGGTCACCTACAAGTCTATATAAAGCTAGACTTGAACATTTTGTAAGGTTCCACAATTATTTTGAATATAAAATTTGTTGGTGAGATTATTCTCTCTCAGTTCTTCATTGAACTAAAATGAACTTATTAAACTTTTACAAGTTTTTGGTGTTCATCTAATTGTCTTATCACTTCGTTTCCTATCACGGAGTGTGGCGACTTCGCTTACCAAGGTTCGAGTATTCTGTCAAGTTTAAGTGGGTCGTAATTTTAATATAGCTACTGTTCCTAAATTTTTCAAGTGCTACAGGTTAAGGTTTCCACCAATTGAACCTATTGAAGACGGTCCTTCCATTCAAGCTATTTTTTAACTATTCAAGCTCAGGAAATCGCATCACAAGCTTAGGTATAGAAGCGGATGAGTCCCAGAAGATAGAAATATAAATGTGACTAATTGGATTGATATTACATCAAACAAGACCCAAGTAGAATAAATCCTAGATCTATTTATAAATTTATTCACTTGTAACGTTCATAGTGTGACATACATTAATCTTGAATGGATGATAGACTATGTATGCGTGACTCGTATACTTTGATGTAAATGAAAGCTTAAACTCAAATAGATAAGGAATAAAAAATAGTGCATATGGTATGTGACTTCTATCATTTCATAACGTTGAATTTATAGCCTAATAAAGGGTAAATGGTATCTTCTCATCGTCACTACATAATAGATGAAAAGTAACGTGACCACAGGTTATTTGTCTTAGTGATAAATGATTTACTTTCAATTTGATAGTAATTGACTTTTCATGAAAGAATATGTAATGGTTACTGTGAGATAAAATAGGATCATATTGAGAGAATGAATTTATCCCAAAGAGATTAAGGGATATCCTGTAAGGGTAACACAGTTATGACAAGCTCATTAGACAAGCACTTGATGGCTTGCTTTCGTAGTTGTATATAATAAGGGAGAGCTCAATCATGATACTTTAGTGGAACGACTTCATGATTAAATAGTGTTGTAATTAATAAGTAAAGAGCCGAAACTTAATTAAAAATTATTTGAGCCCTAATTATATATGTCCAATCAATTCCTATATTGGCTCAAGATAACTAGAAACGAATTACATGCGGAACGAATAATATGAAATGAATGATAACGATGAAATAAAAGAAATAGATCACATGTATCACTATCTGCAGTGATTGTGTTTTCTCGTTTGTAACAACCCTCACCCGGTCTGGTCGTCGAACCTAAGTTAAAGGATGCTACATTTGTAACAGCCTGTTTTCGATAAAATCAGAATAGTGGTTTCGGGATCACAAATTTGATTTCAGAAGAAAAATTACTTTTATATTATTTTATGGTCTATAGTATGATTGTAATGTCGTATAAAAATTTCGTAAAGAAATTTTACCAATTACATGTTTAATTTGATAAAGGACCAAATTGCACAAAGTGCAAAAGTTGAGTTTTCATAGCTAAAAGGATTAAATAGCTATGAAATTCAAAATTTGAGGTCCTTATATGGGAAATAGACCATTAAAAATGCTTAGTGGTTAAGGATGATGATTCATCCAAGGAAAATAAAATAAAGAAAATGATGAAATTGGAAAGTGAAATAATAAAAGATGATAAAGGATAAAAAAATAAAAATATCATCATTTATATCATCTTTCCCAAATTAAAAGCATGGAAACCCTAGCCATGGAAACCTAAGCTCAAGCCAAGTTATTTTGCTTGATTAGGTAATATTCTTGCCCGTTTTTAATGATTTTTATATTTCCAATATTGTAATAGTTTAATCTAGCTATCTCGAGGATTAATTTGCAAAGTTATCAAGATACTAGGTTTTTCTGTGGATGAACATAGATGAATTATGAAGTTTTATTGTAGAAAATGAAAGGTTGTTGATAGATAAACAACTTTTGTAAAGGGAATTTTGATGAAATTGTGATTTAGGGACTAAATTGAAAAGACGTAAATTTCATGGAAAAATTTTGAATTTTATGAAATACATGGGCTGTAAATATTACATGTAAAAATTGACTAGGCTTAGAATAAGGATTAAATTGCATGAATTTCATCTTTCGAGCCTATGGATGAAATCGTCATTAATTAAAAGTTTAGAGGAAAAATGGTAATTTTGCTTAAGATGGGAATTAAATTAAAATGAATATGAATTAATGTTAAATTCATTCATATAGATTTGGATAGACCAAATTAGAAATTAGAACGAGAAAAAGAGAAAATGTCGGATTAGTAGATTTTACATACACAAACATTTGTCAAGGTAAGTTCGTGTAACAAAATTGTGTATATTTATATGTTTAAATTGAATGTTATGTATGTGTATTGTATAAATGCCAAATATATGAAATTGGTTACATATCTGACAATGCCCGATAAATATTAAATCCAGTTTGAATAATGGAATTCAATGGATACAGGATTTTCCCGATTGGTTGTGGTCCTACATGTGTTACGGACATACCACAGCTCCTACGAGCATCCTGTTATAGGCCCTCTTGAGCTTCCCATTATATGGTTCCCGTGAGCATCCTAATCGGTAGTGATCTTGCATGTGTTGCAGACTACCGCTGCTCTTTGTGAGTATCCTGTTATATGATCGGTTGTGATCCTACATATATTGCAAACACAAACGTAGCTCTTTGTGAGCGTCCTGATATGGCTCGCTTGAACTTCTTGATATATGGCTATCCGGAGCTCTTAATTAAAGGCTCTTCGTGAGCTTCCTATTAAAAGTTCTGTAACATCCCAAAATAGGGCCTAAAAGGAACAGTGGTTGCGAAACCATGAATTCGAGATAGAAAAGTTTATTCTGATTAATTTTTATAATTTACTGAGTGATTAGATGCATGTGTTAGAGTATCGATGGAAAATTTTATAGATAGCATGCTTAATTTACCTATTAGGGCTTAATTGCAAAAGTTGATAAATATAAGTTTAGATGCTAAAGGATTAAATTGAACAGTATAATTTAAGTAGGGGTCCTTAAATGGTAATTAGACCATTAGGTTTTCATGGAAAAAAATTGACATACATAAATAAAAATAACTAAAGTTTTAATGAAGGTATTTTAGTCATTTGGTAATTAAAAGATTAAAAAAGGGAAAAAGATGGCAAAATGTACCCATCTTCTTTATTAGGCCGAAATTTCAAGGGTTCTTCATAGCTAGGGTCTTTTCAAGCTTCCAAGCTTCATAGTAAGTGATTCCAAGCCCTGTTTTTAATGTTCTTTACGTTTTTGAAGTCCCGGTAACTTGATTTAATAATTTAACCTAGGGTTCATATTTGGAAAAATACCCGTAGGTAAAATGTGTTTATTTTTATGTTTTACGGTAGAATATAAAGCTTGAAATTATGTTAAACGACTTGAGCTAAGCGATTTTAAGCGAAAACGAGTAAAATGACATAATCGATAAAAATAACTAATGGTCATAAGTACATGTTAGAGTGGGAATTTGATGTTTACGTAGGTAAATAAATGTTAAGCATGTCATAAAACATACGAATTAGGGATAAAATTTCATTTCCGAGCCTTGGGGAAAAAGTGTAAATATGCAAAAGTTTAGGGGTAAAATTGTAATTTTTCCAAAATTAGAGTTAAGGACTGTTTTGATAAATGTGGATATTAAATAAGTTAAATTTGCTATTATATATCAAGAAGAACAAAATTCAGGGTTAGACCGAGGAAAAAAAAAGGTTGAGGACTAAATCAAAATATTTGATCGTATTTTGTATCGAGGTAAGTTTGCGGTAAATAAATGCAATTTTTTATTATTTATAATTAATGATGTTATTTTTCAGCCTCTATATATTTATTTTGTAAATTTATTCCTCGATGATTCAAGCAAGAATTGAGGGAGAAATGATACTTAAAAGTCCCGGTTGAACCTTAGAAATGTGTAGGATACAAATGTCATGACATTAGGGTTTAAGGATACCAAGTAAGACCATGCCAAGGCCTAGCATTGGTAAGTTTTACAAGGCAAGGAAATCATGTAAGACTATGTCAAGACATGGCATTGATAAACTACGATAAGGCAAATATCCCATGTAAGACCATGCCATGGCATGGCAATGGTGAGTTCATAAGGCAAGGATACCACGTAAGACCATGTCAAGACATGGCAATGTTAAGTTTAAAAAGGAAAGGTACCCATGTATCCTTAGTGTTCCAAGTGGTTCAACAAAAAAATTTAAAGAGTGTACCAAAGGGAAGGTAAGATAAGCCCATGTTTGAAAGGTTCAGGTTATCTTGATAATTCATTTAGAATGTTGTTATTTATTTACATGAAAACTTACTAAGCTTTATGCTTACTCCCTTTCTTTTCTCTCTTTTTTATAGTATCGCAAAGCCAACTCCAAAAATCGTAATGACGTCGGAGATCGCTTCACACTATCAATGAGCTATCTCAGTATTTTGTAACTAGAAATACTTTAAGTTATGGCATGTATAGGGACTTGGCTATTTTGTGCGTATATCCTTATGATATGATTAAATAATGACATATGAATACTTTTTAATGATTAGCTTATGATATAGCTAAATAAGAACATGTTTTGGTATTATGTATGCCTAAATGAGGTTTGATGCAAATATAGTATGAAGGAGTAAGAGTTGGCCATGGAACAATTTGGAAATAGCAGCAGTGATGTGGATTTGGAAAATCACTGAAAATTGTATAAATGGAATTAAATGGTTAATGAGATATAGAATTAAATATTATTGAGTCTATTTTCATAAGAAAGAAACAGAGCAAGCAAATGAAGTCTATATTCTGAGATATATAAATTTTCATAGGACTGGTTCAGAGTGACTTCGTGATCCCCTATTCTAACATTGGAAAATCACTAGAAATTGTAAAAAAATAATTGTAAGTCATAGTTTATATTTATATATTCTTAGTGAGTCTATTTTCATTAGAAACAAAAAGAAATTTTATCTGAATTCTGTATAGTGATATAATCAATTTTTAGTGAAGAGAAGTCAGGTCCACTGAACTGCAAAATAGGGGAACATTTAATGAATAAATTGTACTAATTGGCCAAACAAAAAATTCTGGAAAAATTATGGTAAGAAGATATATGAGTCGAGATTCAAGGAAGATTTACAGATTTAAATTTTGAGTTTCATAACTTGAGTTATAATTAACTTAGTAACTATTATGCAGATGGACAATTTTACTATAAATAGTGAAATAAATTGTTTTGATTTGTGTAAGTAATTAGAAAATTTTTAATGTTCCCGGTTTGGTCTCGAACCATTTCAATTTCACGTTTTAGGGCCTCAAAAGTTGTTTTTAGGGATTTATTGGATGAATGCGAGCGAATTAATTTTTTTAAAAAAAATTTATGCTCCGAACAAGTAAGATAAGTCTGGTAACGCCTCGTGCTCGACTCTGGCGACGGTCTCGAGTAAGTGGTGCTACAAGTTCTTTGTAAACTTCTTGATTATGGCTCTTATGAGTTTCTTGTTATATAGCCCGAATAAGCTTCCTGATAGGCTCTTTGTGAGCTTCCTGATTAATGGCTCTTTGTGAGCTTCCTGTTATATGGCTTGAGAGAGGATTTCCCGATTATGTGCTTTAAAGAGAACTCTTGAATATGAATTGACGGATTTCTTATTTGTACACTTTGAGCATACTACCTGTGTATCTATCGATGTTTTTAATGATTCAACGGGCAAAATCCTGACATGAGAAAATATGAACATGAAATGAATTAATACGCATATCTGCCTAAAATATATGAAAATGACGATACATGATATATGGAATTTGTTTGATGAATATGTTCATCCATGATTATAGATTTGTACACCTGGAGTGTATTACCTGTGTGACATTGACATTTCAAATGATTTAATGGGAAAAGTTCTGACATTAAATAATCTAAACTCGAGACGAATTATTATGAAAATGTACTTGAAATACAAGGATATGATTTGTATATGTTATATGAATACATGATATGGAAAGTATATGTACATGGAAATTTAATTATTTTTGAGCCCATACATGTTTCTTGATATTTATATGATATATATGACTAACAAGGGTGATGAGGATATGTGTTAGGGCTCGTGATCAAGTTGATTGAATGTGCCTTGTATGTTTATATTGAATTTGAATATGTGTAAGTTAATTATCTTGTTATACAAACTTACTAAGCATTTCATGCTTACTTTGTTTTATTTTCCACTGTTCTATGGTAATTTAGAGGCTCATTAGATTGGAAGCTTGGAAAAGATCACTCACACTATCTATCAGCCCATTTCAGTATATATATGGTAAATCAATTATGGTTATAATGGCATGTATAGGTTAATTGACCAATATCGGCATATAAATGCTTCAATTGTCACTAGCCATTGGAATGACTTGTGATGGATATGTTTGGTATGTGTTTGAAATTGGTTGATTGATAGAAATTATATTGGCATATTGATGATTGAATTAAGTTAGCATATTTGATAACATATGCATATATGTGAACTTGGTAATTTAAGTAAGTGTGTATACTTGATTATATGAGGTATTATATCATGTATAAGACTTGATTTCGAGCTGGAATAAATGACCTATAATAGCTTGTGAATGTGTTAAAGTGTTGGTATAGGAGGATGACAAAATGGGGTGAGAAATATGGCTTGGAAAATAGCCTATTTTCGTCCACACGGGCATGTGTCTCAGCCGTGTGAGACACACTTCCTAGCACATAGGCGTGTGACCTGGCCGTGTGTCCCCTCCATCTTTAAAATTTCAAAATAGAATGCCCAGGTATTTACACATGGCCTAGCACATGGGTGTGTGGCTTGGCCATGTGACCCAAGTTAGAAAGTTACACGGCTTGAGACTCGAGCATGTCCCTTGGTCGTGTGAACCACACGACTTGACCACACGGGCGTGTGACCCTTGCACCTAGGAAAAATTTTGAGATTTTGTGAACATCAACTAACGATACTTAAACACATGCATATGTAGCTATTAGTAAGGTTTACGATTACTAAATTAAAATTTTTAAAGATGTTCCTATTTACTTAAGCATTCACACAATAATAGAAATATTTAATCTGTAATTAAGGTTCATTCAATTTAAATCCTGTAGAACAACATAAGTATCGATACTACATAACAGGTATCGATATTTTGTAAATTAGGTATCGATACTAATGTAAATATCGATACCATTCTAACTCTCTGCCAAATCCTAGTTAAAAACGTTTTATTAGTACCATGGAAAGGTTATCAAATTTTTGGCATGAGTATCGATACTCATATATAAATATTGATACCAAAGTTGGATTCTGTCAAATTTTGAAAATGTCCCAACTTCGAGGTATCGATATTCATGTCCCGAGTATCGATACTTTATTCCAGAATACTAAAGTTCCACAAGTTAAAAATGTATTTCATGCTCAAAAAACTTTCTAACTCAACATGCAATCATTATCCACTTTAACCAAACCCACTATCAACATCACACCATTCTATAAGCTATATAAACACGTACTCTTCAAGCAACTAAAGAATGCAATACGAATGTCAATATAAGGTATCAAAATTAACCTTATTCAAAGTCTAGAAGCAACTATGGTAACTCAAAAGCCTAATCTCAAAACCATAATAATAAGGTAGTTATAACCCACATTGCCTTTACTCATATTGTTCAAACAATAAAACCACCTACTCAAAAACTAGTGCCTTGATAGAATCACTTCCTTGGTCGTACCACTCACACTGAAAAAGCTACTTATTTACAAGATTTTAATATGGAGTGAGTGAGCTTAAACAAGCTCAGTAAATGTCAGAATTACAACAAAACATACATAACATCAAAGGTTAAACAATCGTATACTAAAAACATTCACTACCATATTCTAATTGAGTCAAACTTACGTGTTCATGCTTCATTAATTCATAAAATAGCATGTACTCTCACATACAATTACACACAACATATCTCATATATAAGCCATTTAATGATAATTTAGCACATTGAGATTAGGAAACATAAAATTGGGCTCTATCACCACCCATTGGATAAACGGATCTCCATCACACCAATGACTCAAAGATTCTAACTTATCTCATAAGTGTAGGATAAAACTAAACACTCTCCATCACACCAACATATCCTGGTTAATGGAGCTTAGCTTGACATTTTCTTATCTCTCCAATCTGCCTCAGGGCCTTAATTCCCAAATCACAAAACACAAAAATGAGTACTTACAATCCTATGGTATGCCATCTATATCCAATGGTTTCAAGAGATCATAAGGCAAAAATATCCACAATTAAACATATTTAATTATTTTTTAAAGCACATAATCTCTGTTCAGTTTTGTCAATTCACATCACAAACTTGTACACAATGCATGCTTATCTGATTCACATTAATTGCACTTTAAGTGACACAACTATGCTCATTGAGCCATCACATGTCTAACCATAAATATATGCATTAAAATCAGATTATCACATATGACACACAAGTGTTCACTTATATTACTTGTCATATTAGCATCACATTCCACAACTCGACATTCATTAAGCATAATTTCATAACTAGGTAAAAAGTATAGAAAGGCATTTCTCAGAACATAGGATAAGGGCTTATTTCTAAGCTCTCAATTAATGCTATGAATTACTCACCAATCGTGCTTCCGCTTACAGGTCGAAAGCTCAAACAAGCTTTTACTTGCCTTTAGACTTGCTCGTAATGGATTTTGATTGATCTGGCACTTTACACACACAGCAAACACATTCCAAACTCATTAAAATAGCCTTGAATTCAACCAAATAATAAGGAAAAAACAATTCAAAGCTCTTTTTTCTTACTACTGAAAACTAGCTAGTTTTGTCAAAATTGAAGTTTCGACCTTCTAATCTCATTTCTAATCCTCAATTTTGATTTCAAACATCGTAAATATAATTTCATTTCATTTCTAAACCATTAATTCCACCTAAATCTTTGGTCATCAAATTTTCAGAAAATTGAAGCTTTCAAGAATATGAAAAAGGGAAAATGTTTGATTCTTAAAATTTGGTTATGAACTATCAAATTGAAGTGAAATACCTTCTAATGAGGTTAGAATGAATCAAAAATCAGTTTGAAAATATTGGTTTACTCAATATTATGAGATTTGCTAGTTTTTAATCAAAGCTTGCTTTAGAAACATCAAATCTAAATAAATCTTCATATAATCGTTTAAAACTTAAATTGAATTAATAGAACTCTTTGTTTAACCCTAAAAAGTTAGAATATTGCCTTAATTTGATGAAAATGACGATTTACAACTCTATTTCGAGATTTGAACTCAAGAAGAACAATGATGAATTTGGGGGAGAAAACGTGATTTTCGTTTGAAATTTGGGGTTATTTTGTCATTTAGAAGGTTAATAAATCCAAAAGATTGAATTGATTTTGAATGAACCCTCTAATTTTAGGTTTTGGAAAACTTTTGAATAGTTTGGGTTTCAGAGAGGAAGGAGAAGACAATGGGTGTTCTCTTGTAGGAGACTAATTTCAAAAATTGGGCATTTTGCCCTTTAGGTCACTCCTAATTTCTCCCTTTTCCAACTAGGTCCTAAATAAATTAAAACCCATTTTTTTTCCAAATTAGATCTCAAAATTGAATTTCGTTTTAAGCTAGTTAATAAAATAAAAACCCGAATATGCAACTTTAATTACTCACGACCCTAATTTCTGATACCTAACTCAACCCCTAGTTTAATGACTCGGTTCTACTAACTCAAAACTAGTAGGCCGAGTTTTGGGATGTGACAAGTACAAAAGGCGACAAAAAAATTATTTTAATTTCTTTGAACTATTATTTAATTAAATATAATTAAATAATAGAAGTTTGAAGTGAGAATTAAATTAATTACTCACTATGGATTTGTTGAGAAAAGAAATTAAATATATTTTCCTTATAGGTTCTTATACAATAAAATTGTCATGACTTTAATGGAATTAGAATTAGGTTGAGAAAATAATTTAAATGAGAAGTTAATTTAGTTTATTTAATGAATTAAATCAATAATATTTTGAGAAATAGAAAATAAATATTAGGTTGGATAAAAATCTAAATAACACATATAATTAACCCAATACGAGGCCCAACTAGGCCTTGTGGAACACAATGGGCAACTAACCCTAGTGAATTATAGGGCATTTCACCGCCCCTTAGTCTTTTACTTAGAGTAGAAGTTGTATTTTATATAAAGTATTATTATTTAATCAGATCTTATTTGATCATATATTTTGTATTGATTCTCTAAAAATAGGAATTATATGTTAAGCTTTACACACATTATTTACGTTGTTATTATGTAACAAAATATTGTAAATTTATTTTATAAACTAAATTCTATTTTCTGGGAAAAACGCATAACTCCAGTTATAAAAAGAATTATCTTTCCTACTAAAAGTTAATAAAGTTTTCATTCAGTGCAATTGGTTCATAACACTTTGAGCCCACACTCAAAACAATTCATGATTCGAGAATAACGAAGGTCGTTCGGTAGAAAACGAAGATCCACATAAACCGCTTTTTACAAAGCACATATATAATTTTGGTTATAGTTTATTGCTATGAATATCACAATGACTAAGTTTTTAAAGAAACATTTTAAACTTCCACTATGCCAAAAAAAAAAACTATTTTCTAAATCGATTTTTCAAACAAAGATCTACTGATGATGGTTTTTGGTTGTATTCTTTGACTTTTGGGGGAGGGATATGGAGTCTGGAATGGAACTTGGCCTTCTTCAACTATTTTCATGGATTTTTATACTGGAAGACAAGGTTGTCTATATGCTTAGGGATTACTGATATTGAGGTCACACTTTGCTCCCTTATAGTGAGTATAATGACCCAAATGTTAGTTGGTGTTAGAAAATGTGGTTTTGGAGCTCAATTCCATAAATTGAGTTAATGAAAAATTGAATAGGAGAACTTAGGCGTTAGTATGTAATACATTAAAGAGCGTTTAAGAAATAAAATCGAGAAAATCGTTAATTAAAGTTTAGGGACTAAATTGTAAAAGTTTAATAACTAATAAACTTTAAATCGAAAATTGGTTAAGGACCCAATTGGCAATTATCCAGGGACCTAAATGGTTATTTAACCATTACTCATGCATGAGTTTAGCCTAATTCCTCTATTCTTATTTAGTTAATTTAAGTTGAATTATGCTTATTAAACATAAGTTAATTGAGTTAATTATGTCACTAATCTTAGTATATATAGTAAAAGAAACTGGATGAAATAAAAAGTCATCATCTTTTCCATGGTGGCTGTCCATACCCATAATAGAAAAGAAAAGAAATTTGCTTAGTTTTCATGGTATTTTCATCCAAAATTGACAAATGCACTTTTTGATTAGATTTTTATGAATTTATGATCATCTCAACTTATAATGTCTTACCCAAGTATTAAATTTCTAAATTATTAAGTTAAATGCAAGTTTCCATTAATAGACAAATGATGAAGTTGAGCTTGATTTTGATGAGCATTTGAAGTATGAGTTTTGAGCATGTTAAGACTAAGTTGAAAAGTAAAGAAAAATGTTGGAATTGATTAGAAATTCAACTATACTTATTAGTCAATTTTGTGATATTAAGGGCCAAATTGAGTAACATAAAAGCTGTTAAGAAATTATGGTATAGATTAGAACTAGTTACTCTGCTATGGGTTCTCCGTCCCCTAGTAACTCTTCACTTCCTTAATTTGGAGGACATTCCTTGGCGAACACCGCCTATCTACCAACCCTTCACTTTATCATTAGCGGATGCTTCTGCAAATCCTAAATTTGCTTATGTCCTAAGTCCGCCCATCTTGCAGATCCTTAACATTGACGAATCTTGGTTGCCAATTCGTTGGTGACTTTTAATCCTACTATCACGCACTCTGATCCATAATCTTTTCTCCAATCCCCTAGTTTGGTGGATACTCAAAGATGAGTATTGCTTGACTTATCAATCATTTTAATCCTGGTGAAATGTCTTGAGATGTCTAAGTTCATTCGCATGCTAACCTTACTCATCTGATGGGTCAAATCCTTCTTTTCACACTGTAGTCAAGCTCACCCATGAATCATCTTTTACTACTATTCTAGTGGAGTGTCAAAGTGACTACCCTGACTCTGAAATCCTACTTCAATGGTAACAAAGGCTTTCTGCCTTACTCAAGAGGGTTGTTACTGAATACTCTTATGGCTAGTTCTCCTTTTTGGGGCTTTTGTCATAATGGATAATAATTGGCAGATATTCCCATCTTGGAAATCTAGAAGATTTCTGTAACAACCCATTTTTTCAATGAAATTGGAACAGTGGTTTCGAGACCAAAAATCTGACCCAAAAATAAGGTTTTTTTTTATTTCATTATATGGCCCATAATATGGTAGATATGTTTTGTGAAAATTTTGATACAAAAATTTTATCGATTTAGTGCTTAATTACGAGATGGACTAAATCGCATAAAATGTGAAAGTTGAATTCTAGTAGCTATAAGGATCAAATAGCTATGGAACTCAAAAATAGAGGTCCTTATATGGTAATTAGATCGTTAAGAAAAGTATGTAGATTTTTCTTGGTGACTCTCCATGGAATTATAGAAAAAGGGAAATGACTAAATTAGAAATACCAAAATACTTAATTAATTGAAAAGATGATAAAAAAATCATCTTATTTTATGTCATCTTCAACCTAAAACCACATGGAAACCCTAGGAGAGAGAAAAAAACTTTCAAGGCCTAATTGGGTAAGTTCTCTTGTCTCGTTTTTAGGAATTTTGGTATTTTTGAAATCGGGATAACTTAATCTCTCTATTTGAGGGATTAATTTGAAAAGTTATCAAGGTATGAAAATGGGTCATGGATGTATTATTTTGGAAATTAGAAATTTATGGTAAAAGATGAAAGATTATTGATAGATAAATAACTTTTACAAAGTGATTTTTGATGGAAACATGATTTAGAGACTAAAATGAAAAGTTGTAAAATTTGATGAAAAATTTTGAAATTTTATGAATACATGTTCTGGAAAACTTGTAATGGGGCTTTGGTTAGGCTTGGAATAGGGAGTAATTTGGACAAGTTTCGTTTTCCGGGCCCAGGGACAAAATCAAAATTTATGGAAAAGTTAGGGGCAAAATGGTAATTTTGCCTAGGATGTAAATTGGGTCCATTTAAATATGAAATATGTGAAATTGATGGTTAAATTCATTTATATAGATCTGGATAACACTAATTCGAGGTTAGATTGAGGAAAAGAAAAGATTTCAGATTAGTAGACTTTTACGCGAACAAGTGTCGAGGTAAGTTCGTGTAACTTAATCCGACATGTAAATATGTTTAATTGAATTTTTTTTTGTATGGAATGTGATTTATATTGATGTACATTACTTGAATGTTATAATGAAAATCTTAATACATGCTTGAAATGGTAATAAAGGGTTAAGTCGCGATGGAATGTTGAATTCTGATGATTGTATGCGCTTTCTCGAAACAAATAGGGTCCTACATTTGTTACAGACAGGATTTAGCTCGGACGAGTAATCCCAATGACCTTGTTATAAAAAGGATTTAGCCTAAACTGGTAATACCGATATAGTATATCTCGAGTATACGTTATGATTAGGGTTTAGCCTGGATTGGTAATCCTAATCGAGCTCCTCTAAGCTTATGTTATATAAGGGATTTAGCTTGGATTGGTAATCCTGTTATACGATATGTAGCTCGAGAGAATGTTTCTTGGTTAAATGCCCTAATGGGCACCCTTGAATAAGGAATTGATGGATTGTTGAATCGTACGCTTCGAATGTACTACTTAAGCATCCATCAGAATTCAATGATTCAACGGACATAAAACTCTTGATATGACACAAGAACTTCGACATGAATTGACAATGACTTGAAAGAATATTGCTTGATGAGATCATCTATGTTACTTGATTGATATGAATATTTTGGTGACTAACATGTTTGATGGAATGTATGTGATTAGGCAATTTAGCCAAATGGATGGAAACATAACATTGTATGCTTAGATTTTAATAAACAAGATTGGTAAGTTTAGTTTCTGTTATAGAACTTACTAAGCATGTAATGCTTACTCCATTTATTTTTCCCTGTTTTATTTTGCTCAAAAGCTTGTGAAGGCTGAAAGATCATTGAAACATCATCACACTATCAATTAGCATTTTAGGTATATTTAATGAAATCATTTTGGTATAATGGCATCTGTAGGGCAACTTGACCATTGGTAGCATGATAATGTTATTTTGTAACTTAGCCATTGGAATGGTTAGTAATGGTTTATTTTGGTATGATTAAGTAGGTCATTATGATATGTCACATGTGTTATGTTAAGTATATGTGATCAAATGATGTTAATGTCTAAGTTAATCCAAGGTAAGGTTATGAACACATATACATGTAATGGTATGCCATGATGAATAATGGAATTGCTTAATTTGAATGCTTGGAATGGTTGGTATTGGATGTGTGTTTCAAGTGCGGGTCTTGGGTAAAATTTTGGGTGAGAGATGAAGCTAGAAATGGCTTTCTCCACACGGGCGTGTGTCTAGACCCTGTGTGACACACGGCCTGGTAACATGGGCATGTGGTTAGGCCGTGTGTCCCCTGCACCTTAATTTTGAGAAAAAAATGCTGAGAATTGGGCACACGGGCAGAGACACGGGCGTGTGTCTTAGCAGTGTGTGCCATACGATTTAGAACACGGGTGTGTGTCTTGGCCATGTGAAACCTACACCTAATTTCGAATTGAATTAATTAACCATACGACCTAGCACACGGGCGTGTGGCATAGCTGTGTGTACAAGTCAGAGAGTTACACGGGGTTGGACATGGCCTCCAACACGGGCATGTCCCTTGGACCACACGGATGTGTGAGCCCTGCACCTTGGAAAAAAGTTTGTAATTTCGCAAAAATTCCTTAGAGGTCCTGATTAAGTCCCGATTCGATTCTAATGCTCGTATTAGGCCTCGAGGACCCGATCGAGGGACATTATGGATGATCTCGATAAATGAATAATAATTTATGTAGTTTAATAGAAAAATGTTCTAAATGTTTTAGTCATGCTCTGAAACCCTATTTTGGCGACGGGTACGGGTTAGGGGTGTTACATTTAGTGGTATCAGAGCTACGATTTAGTTAAATCTCGGATTTGACGTAGCGAACATGAGTTTAGCTATACATGCCATTATATAAATTGTGATAGTGTGATGACTCTTGATCATTTTAAATGTGTTTTTCCTATAGTAATGGCATCCAACAGAAACTAGTGCTGAATCCGAAGAAGCTGAAAGCAATGCTTCAACTTCGGTTCAAAGAGTTGCATCTTTGTCTGGTAGTGAAGGGCCGGTGTTTGAGGGCTTAAGTGAGGAGGCAAAGCAAGCCTTCTTTCAAATGATGAATGAATGGTTTACCCAGTACTTAAGAATAAAACCTACTGTACAATGACCTCCCCCACCTGCTCCCCAAATGATTCCTGAAGTACAACAGGGTGATGAACCTGTTAGAATTGGTAAGCCTTCGATAGATAAAATCCAAAAATATGTGGCGGAAGAATTTAGAGTTACCACAAATGATGATCCGGAAAGGGTTGAGTTTTGGCTAGAGGACACTATCCGGGTTTTTGATGAATTGTCTTGTACACCTGCTGAATGTCTGAAATGTGCGATATCTCTACTGAAAGATACAGCTTATCATTGGTGGAATACCATAACTTCAGTAGTACCGAGGGAGAATGTTACATGGGAATACTTCCAAGCTGAATTCAGAAAAAAGTATGTAAGTCAGAGATTCATGGATCAGAAAAACAAAGAATCTCTAGAGCTCAAACAAGGAAACATGACAGTGCCTGAATATGGATAGGAATTTGTTAGACAAAGTAAATATACCAGAGAATGGGTTTTAACCGAGGCTAAAATGTGTAAACGATTTGAAGAGGGCCTGAATGAAGATATCAAATTGTTGATTGGAATTCTTGAAATAGGGGAATCTGCGGTGCTAATAGGCCAATCACACAAAGCTAAGGAACTGAGTAAAGAAAAGAAACAAATTATGTAACACCCCTTGCCAGTATCTGAGGCCAATATAGGGTTTGATGCATTACCAGACTAAAACATAAACATTCACGCAAAACCGGGCGATAAAATTTCGTTCAAATTTAAAGCTTTTCAATTTCATGGAAATTGTCCTTTATAAGGGACTACGAGGCCAAAACATATTTCGGAAGTGACTCGGGACTAAACCAAGAACTTTAGAAAATTTTGAGAATACTTAGAAAATTTTCTTATTTTTGAGTGTCACAAGCCCGTGTAGGTAGGCCATGTGGTCACACACGCCCATGTCTTCATCCCGTGTAACTCTCTGACTATAACATCATCAACCAAAATAAGGTCACACGGCTAAGTCACACGCTCGTGTGCTTAGGCTGTGTGGTGAATTAAATTCTCAAAATTCAATGCAGACTTCACATAGCTTAGGCACACGCCCATATCCTGAGGCCATGTCCTCCACAAGGCAAAGACACATGCCCATGTTTCTGCCTGTGTGTTTACTACAAGGCTATAACATCCCAAAATAGGGCCTAAACGGAATAGTGGTTGTGAAACCACGAATCTGAGATAGAAAAGTTTATTTGTATCACCCCTAACCCGTATCCATCGTCGGACTAAGATTAAGTGGCATTACCAAACATATCAAAACACTTCACATTCATTTGAAAAACATCATAGCATCATAGTCAAACATCAACATAAGTTCCTTTCTTAGGTCAATGAGACCTGAAACATGCATTAGGAAGAGGTCAGGACTAAACCGAACACGTTCACAACTTTCAACACTTAGAAAATTTTTCTATTCTGTTAAGGTTACACGCCCGTGTGCCCATGTAATAGCCTGATTTTGGGCCTAGTCGGAATAGTGGTTTTGTACCACAAAATCTGAGATAGAAATAATTATTTTATGATTATTTTGAGGTCTATGATATGATTGCATGATTGTGTGAAAATTTCGTGAAGAAATTTTATGCATAAAGTGCTTAAATTGAAATTAGGGACTAAATCGAATAATTTGTAAAATTTGCATTCTAGAAGTTTCTAGTATGAAATTGTTTTGAAATATTAATTAGGAGGTCTTAAATAGAAATTTTACCAATTTCTAAGTCTATGGACAAAAATTGGACACGGATGGAATTTTTGGAAAGTTTAGTAGTAAGGGCATTTTGGTCATTTAGGGGTAAAATGAATTAAAATACAAAATTAAAAGCCAATTTTGCTCATCTTCAACCCCATGGCCGAATATAGCAAGGAGAAACCATGGCTAGGGTTTTTCAAGCTTCCAAGCTCGATTGTAAGTCCGTTCTAGCCTCGTTTTTAATGATTTTAACGTTTTTGGAGTCCCGATAGCTCGATTAAGCTTATGCTAGCAATAATTCAACCTAGGGTTCATATTTGGAAAAATACCCATAGGTTAAATTTGTGTATTTTGGTGTTTTATGATAGAATATGAGGTTTTAAATTATGTTAGACAACTTGTGCTACTCGGTTTTAAGCGAAAACTAGCAAAATGGCTTAATCGGTAAAAATACCTAATAGTCATAAGTACATGTTAGAGTGAGAATTTGATGTTGCCATAGAAGGGAAAAATGATCAGAATGTCATAAAACATAATAAAATAGGCTGAAGTTTAATTTACGAGCTTTGGGGCAAAAGTGTAAATATGCAAAAGTTTAGGGGCAAAATTGTAATTTTGCCAAAATATGATTTTTGGTCAATTTGAATAATGTGAGTCCTAATTAGACTATATTTTAAATGATAGAGCAAGGAAAACTAAAATTCGGGCTAAAATGGGGAAAATACCAAGTTGTGGACGAAATGGTAAAAGTAGCCATTTTCGCATACGAGTAAGTTCATGTGTAAATGTAGTAACATAATTGTCATTTTAAGCAATTTAATGTTGTTTATATGATATGATGCTGATTATTATCATGAAATATTATGCTTTGTGGTTATTGTTGAATAATATGTAATTATGTGAATTACTTGATGAGTATGAACTATCACCGAAGTATCAATTTCGATATTCCGTGGAAGATGGCAAAGATGTGTGATCGAGGAAAACGCCCGTTTGAACCTTAGGAATGGATTAGGATACAAGTGACATGTCACTAGGATGTTTGGGCATCCGAACTCGTTGAGTTGAGTCCGAGTTCGAGAGATGTAACTAGGCATCCGAGCTCGTTGAGTTGAGTCTGAGTTCACTTATGGATGCGAACGCCCGAACTCGTTGAGTTGAGTCCGAGTTCGCTTATGGGCGGGTTACATAGTAGCTTGGCTACATATGTGGCACTTATGTGCAAACTTTCCATGTATCCGAATTATATTCCGATGTGTTCAACGGGTAAAATTCTACTCAAATGGAGGAATACTCGAGATGAAAGGGACGTATTGGTAAGTGTTGTAAAATGAATACTTTGAACAGGTATGTACTTAACCCTCGGGTTGAAAACTCGATATAACAACAATATGGTAAGATGATAAATGAAAATGTGATATGAATGTCTCGGTGATGATTATGCAAATTATGTTTTATGTTTGCTTATATAGTTGTGTTACTTGCTATTTGCATGTGAGCTTA
This sequence comes from Gossypium hirsutum, assembly GCF_007990345.1. Classification (NCBI taxonomy): domain Eukaryota; kingdom Viridiplantae; phylum Streptophyta; class Magnoliopsida; order Malvales; family Malvaceae; genus Gossypium; species Gossypium hirsutum. The sequence goes on from NC_053432.1 coordinate 38,082,004, forward strand.
CTAAGCATTTATGCTTACTTCCTCCTTTTCATTCCTTGTAGTGTTGACAAGCCAGCTCGGAAATCGGGAACGGTCGGAGGCATGCTCACACTATATCCGTATACCATCTTGGCATAATGGCTTGCATATTTTGAGTATGGCATGTATAGCATTATAATCATTTTGTATATATGGTCTTATGATATGGTTATTGAGTGGTATGGAAATGCTTGGTAATGATTAGCCATTGGAATGGCTAATCATGATCATATTTGGTGTTATGTATGCTAAATTGCTAGCTAATCCATGGAAACCATGAAATAGGTAAAATTTACCATAAAATAGATTCAGACAGCAGCAGTGACGTGAGTTTGAAAAATCACTAAAAATAGTAGAGATACAATTAGATGATGAATAATATATGGAATTGAAGAATTATGAGTCTATTTTCATATGGATGGAACAAAACAGGTATATGAGTTATATTTATGAGATGTTTAAATTTTTGTGAAACAGGGCCAGAGCAATTTCTGGATCCCCTGTTCTGACTTTGGAAATTCACCATAAATTTTTCAAAGATAATTAGAAGTCATAATTTATATGTACAGATTCCTTATTGAGTCTAGTTTTATTAGAAGCAAATGGTATAGTCATTGAAACTCTGTACAGGGAAATATTTGATTCGTAATACACAGAGGTCAGAGCAGTCAAACTCTGAAACAGGGGAGACTTTAACTAATAAACTGTACTAATTTGCTCAACCAAAAATTCTATAAAAAAATTAGTAAATAGATATATGAGTCTAGTTTCAGAAAAAAAATTACTGAATTGGATTTCAAGTTTTGTAACTCGAGATATTAATTTTTAAGCAACTATGACGCAGATTGTTAGCTTGACTAAAAATTTTAAAAATAAATTGTTTGAGCTGTTTAAGTAATGAATTAAGTCTATTAACACCTCGTGTTCGACTACGGTGACGGCCTCGGGTACGGGGCGTTACAGCCCAGGCCGTGTGCCTTACACGGGAATCAGACACACCCATGTGAACCAGCCGTGCCAAAACAGGGTGACCATACTGACTTTCACCTACGGCCAATAGGCACGCCCGTGTTCTATGGCCGTGTGATACTTAGCTAGCTATTGACTTTAGCCCGCGGCCATATGACATGCCCGAGTGTCAAGGCCATGTAATTTTTAAGAGAATACTGATTTTCTAACACGACCACAAGGCACGCCTGTGTCCCCTGACCGTGTGGCACAATGCAGGCTTGGTTTAAGCCAACTTGCCAACCATTATGGGTCAACCTACAACAAGGAAACAAACATACATGTATAACAGAATCAACCATTCTTTATGCTAAAACATACATCATTCATGCCATAGTTGCAAATTAACATTACATATCATAAACCTTTCTCAACCATAAGTTCAAACACAAATTAGCCAAATCACATGGCTAAATATATATACATCACAAAACATACTTCACAACTACTAGCCTATACATGCCATACTTCAAATATTTACATTTTCAAAAGTACCAAAATGAGATCGATAGTGTGGTGACAATCCTCGACTATCCTCGAGCCTTTAGTAGCTACGATAACTGTAAAACATATAGTAATCACACAGAGTAAGATTTCAAAAGCTTAATAAGCTCGTACTCAAAACATTCATAGTATATAAACATAAAATGATAAGCTATGAGTATTTGCACAATTTCAATCCATATAACTATACCAACTCAATGAGATTCATATACATAACATCATTTACCACTGAGACATTATACATACCTGAAGCTTCCCGTACATATTCACTTTTGTACTTACCTCATGTTGAATGTTATAAGACTTTCCATAAGTTATTCGTGTTTTACACATCATCACACTTAGTGCTATAAGGTTAGCTGAAGCTAAATATTTCCGCACACTTAGTGCCATCTCTAATAACTGAGACTAAGTCAGTATCGCACACTTAGTGCCTCAAGGAGCCGAAGCTAGTTAAATCGTACACTTAGTGCCAAAGCTAGTTTAAATCGCACACTTAGTGCCAAAGCTTCCGATTCATCACCATATTATGCAATTCAATTATTTACAACCCATGTAGAATAAAGGCATCAAAACTTACTTAACATCACATTTTAAATACGAACTTACCTCGTACTTGAAGGTGTCGACTCGAACGTTTATTCTATAATCTTCAATTTTCCTCGATCTAAATCCGAACTCCTCTTTTCTTGATATATAAGTATTCAAAATTAATCCTTTTATTCACCAAATAATTCAATTCAATCCATAACACATATTTAGGACAATTTGCAAATTAGTTCTAATGTTTTCACATTTTGACACTTTAGTCCCTCTTTCACAAAATCAAAAAATAAACATAATTTGCATATACAAAAGCTTGGCCGAATTCTCCTAATACTCATACTAGTTCAAAAATTTCATTTATTTCACATCTAAGCCCCTAAAAATAACATTTTTACAAATTAGCCCAATTTACTCAATTTCATCAAAAATTCAAAGACAACATATGTTAATCCAAAACATACCTTCCATAATTTACCATTTAACAACACAAAACTCATGAATTCATCCATGGTATATTTCAAAATCATCATCAAAATCAGAAATTGAAGCATAGGTTTTATAGTACACTTAGCAACGATCACAAAAACGTAGAAATTATCAAAAAACGAAGCAAAAACATACCTCAATCAAGGAATACAATGGCCGAACCCTAGGTGTTCTTTTTCTTTTATTTTCTTTGTATTTTCGGTTAAGAATGGACATAAAATGATCCATTTACATGCATTTGTTTTATTATTATTAACATAAATCTAAATGACCATTTTGCCCTTTTAGTCAACCATTAAAAATTCACCTAACACATGCTCTTTTTTGTCCATTCAAACCTCTAATGGTTAAATAACCACATAAGACCTTTACCCTAGAAAGCCAACTCAAATAAGCACTTAAACATCTAGCACACAGCTTTTACATTTTATGCGATTAGGTCCTTTTTGCAAATTAAGTACAGAAACAGTTAAATTTTCGTACGAAACTTTCACACATATCAGTTTACGTATCATAGACACATAAATTAATATTAAAAATATTTTTCAAACTCGAATTTGTGGTCCCGAAACAACTATTCTGACTAAGGTCAAAACTGGACTGTTACAATTCTCCCCGTTTGGGATTTTCGTCCCGAAAATCTTACCATTAAACAGATTTGGGTATTTCTGTTTCAGAGCATCTTCAGGCTCCCACGTTGCATCTTCAGGCTCCCACGTTGCTTCTTCAATACTGTGCCGATGCCACATCACTTTAACTAACGAAATCTTCTTATTACGTAACTCTTTAACCTCTCGAGCTAAGAATCGAATCGGCTTTTCTTCGTAGGTCATATCAAATCGAATTTCAATCTCAGATGAAGGAATTACATGCGAAGGATCAGATCTATACCGTCAAAGCATCAATACATGAAACACATTATGTATCTTTTCTAACTTAGATGGTAGCCCCAATCTAAAAGCAACCGGCCCAACTCGCTCTGTGACAGCCCTAAAGTGACCCTAGTCGGAAAGCGGTTTCGGGACCGCTAAACCGAGTCACCAAATTATTTGAATGTGATATTTATTGTCTAAAATATGTGATTATGAAGGTGTGAAAGTTTTAGGCTTCGATTTAGTAAATTGCATGTGAATTTAGTCAAAAGGACTTATGGGTGACATTTTTGAAATGTGATAGGCTAATCTACAAGGACCTAATAGTGCATGTAATCAAAAGGGAGGACTTGCATGTCAATTTTTCCCCCTAATAAGTAGTGGCCGGCCATGAGCATGGGTGGACAAGATGTTATGGCTAAAAACATGTCATAAACATGTTGGGGTAATGCATTATGCAAGGATTAATAAAATAAAGAGCATGGGCAATAAAATATTAGTGTTAGTAGGATGAGAAACAAAAAAAAAAGAAAGGATGTGTGTGATTGCCCCCCATTGCCGTGAGTTGAAGGAAAGAAAAACAAAAAAAAAGTGTTCATCCTTTGGTTCATCCTTGGCCGTGATTCATGAATGAACTATCTTGCTGTAAAAATTTCAGTTAATACGCTTGTAACATCCCAACATTGAGGTATGTTTCGTATGTGCTTTGAATTAGTTGAGCCCTTACAAATAAGTATTCACTCAGTTGATAAATGAGCTACCGGCCTTTGGCTAAGTTGATCTTTGTGTATGAATATAAGGGTTAGCCTCAGTGTTTTCAAAGATAGATTTAAGATCGGGTCATTACCAGTTGCGAATTCGAGATCCGGATATACCCAAAACTACTTTCAGAACGAGATACGGCCACTACGAGTTTTTAGTGATGCCGTTTGGGCTCACAAATGCCCCTGCGGTATTTATGGATTTGATGAATCGAATCTTCAGACAGTATTTGGACCGGTTCGTAGTTGTGTTCATTGATGACATCTTGGTCTATTCAAGAGATGAGACCGAACATGCTGAGCACCTGAGATTAGTGCTGCAAATTTTACGGGATAAGCAGTTATATGCTAAGTTCAGTAAGTGTGAGTTCTGGTTAAAAGAGGTTAGCTTCTTGGGTCATGTGGTATCCGCATCGGGTATTCGAGTTGACCCGAGCAAAATTTCACCCATGCTTAACTGGAAGCCTCCGAGAAATATTACTGAGGTTCGGAGCTTTTTAGGACTCGCCGGTTACTACCGACAGTTTGTAAAAGGTTTCTCGATGACAGCCACACCCATGAGGAAGCTACTTCAAAAAGATATTAAGTTCGAATGGACGGAAAAATGTCAGAAAAGTTTTGATCAACTAAAAACTTATTTGACTGAAGCCCCAATTTTAGTGCAGCCCGAATCAGGCAAAGAGTTTGTCATCTATAGTGACGCCTCCCTACTTGGGTTAGGTTGCGTGTTGATGCAAGAAGGTCGAGTTGTGGCCTATGCGTCGAGACAATTAAAGCCACATGAGAAAAATTATCCGACCCATGATCTCAAATTAGCTGCCATCGTATTCGCCTTGAAAATATGGCGACATTACTTATTTGGTGAGAAGTGCCATGTATTTTCGGATCACAAAAGTCTCAAATATTTGATGACACAAAGAGACTTAAATATGCGACAAAGACGTTGGCTTGAGTTGTTGAAAGATTATGAGCTTGTCATTGATTACCACCAGGGAAAGGCTAATGTGGTTGTGGACGCCTTAAGCCGGAAATCACTGTTTGCTTTACGAGCGATGAATGTACACTTGTCTGTTCTACCCGACAATGTGTTAGTAGCTGAATTAAAGGCCAAACCATTATTGATTCATCAAATTCGTGAAGCTCAGAAAGTCGACGACGAATTGGTTGCAAAACGGGCTGAATGTGTTCCGAATATGGAATCCGAATTTCAAATTGATGATGACGATTGTTTGAGGTTCAGAAGTCAGTTGTGTGTTCCAAGAAATTCAGAACTCATTTCGATGATTCTGAACGAAGCCCATTGTAGCCGAATGTCAATTCACCCGGGGAGTACGAAAATGTACAACGATCTGAGACGCCAGTTTTGGTGGCATGGTATGAAACGAGACATTTTCGATTTTGTTTCGAAGTGTTTAATATGTCAGCAAGTAAAGGCGGAACATCAAGTGCCTACGGGTTTACTCCAGCCAATCATGGTACCTGAATGGAAATGGGATCGAGTCACGATGGATTTCGTATCTGGGTTGCTAGTATCGGCAAGTAAGAAAGATGCGATTTGGATTGTTGTGGATAGACTGACTAAGTCGGCTCACTTTATCCCCGTACGTACGGATTTTTCATTGGATAAACTAGCTGAATTGTATATTTCTTAGATTGTGAGATTACACGGGGTACCTATTTCTATCGTGTCGGATAGAGATCTGAGATTCACCTCGCGATTTTGGAAGAAATTGCAAGAAGCTTTGGGTACCAAGCTGCATTTTAGCACCGCTTTTCATCCACAAACCGATGGTCAATCCGAGCGGATAATTCAGATACTTGAGGATATGTTGAAATGTTGCATCCTCGAGTTTAGTGGTTCATGGGAACGGTATTTACCTTTGATTGAATTCGCTTACAACAATAGTTTTCAATCAAGTATTAAGATGGCACCTTACGAGGCCTTGTACGGGCGTAAATGCCGTACACCATTCTTTTGGACCGAGCTCGGTGAAAGTAAAATTTTCGGAGTGGATTTGATTAAAGATGCTGAACAGAAAGTAAGAATAATTTGTGAAAGTCTGAAGGCAGCATCAGATCGTCAGAAGTCGTATGCGGATTTAAAACGAAGAGATATTGAGTATCAAGTGGGAGACAAAGTGTTTCTTAAGGTCTCGCCTTGGAAAAAGATACTCAGATTTGGCCGTAAGGGCAAATTGAGTCCGAGATTCATTGGGCCGTATGAGATCTCCGAACGAGTTGGCCCAGTTGCATATAGGTTGCTTTTACCCCCTGAACTCGAAAGAATCCACAACGTTTTTCATGTTTTGATGCTTCGACGTTACAGATCCGGTCCTTCGCACATAATAAACCCCTCCGAGGTCGAAATTCAAGCTGATATGAGTTATGAGGAAGAACCGATTTGTATCCTAGCTTGTGAAGTGAAAGAGTTGCGAAACAAAAGGGTTCCGATAGTGAAAGTGTTATGGCTCAAACACGGGATTGAAGAAGCTACTTTGGAACCCGAGAACTCTATGAAAGAGCGATACCCAAACCTATTTACCGGTAAGATTTTTGGGGACAAAAATTTCTTAAGTGGGGGAGAGTTGTGACAGCCCTAAAGTGACCCTAGTTAGAAAGCGGTTTCGGGACTGCTAAACCGAGTCACCCAATTATTTGAATGTGATATTTATTGTCTAAAATATGTGATTATGAAGGTGTGAAAGTTTTAGGCTTCGATTTAGTAAATTGCATGTGAATTTAGTCAAAAGGACTTATGGGTGACATTTTTGAAATGTGATAGGCTAATCTACAAGGACCTAATAGTGCATGTAATCAAAAGGGAGGACTTGCATGTCAATTTTCCCCCCCTAATTTGTAGTGGCCGGCCATGAGCATGGGTGGACAAGATGTTATGGCTAAAAACATGTCATAAACATGTTGGGGTAATGCATTATGTAAGGATTAATAAAATAAAGAGCATGGGCAATAAAATATTAGTGTTAGTAGGATGAGAAACAAAAAAAAAAGAAAGGATGTGTGTGATTGCCCCCCATTGCCGTGAGTTGAAGGAAAGAAAAAAAAAAGTGTTCATCCTTTGGTTCATCCTTGGCCGAAAATTCTAAGGAAGAAGGAAGGAGTCCTTGCTTCATGTTTGGTTTGGAAGAGGATTAGGAGGAGGTTCGGCCATACTTGTATCTAGATTAAGGTATGTTGATGTTGTGCCATGAGATTCATGCATGTTTTTAGTTGCTAGCTTGAGTTCTAATTAGCCATGGTTCAAATCTTTGCTATGTCATGGGGATGATATTCGGCCAAGGTGGATTTTGTGTTAATGTCATTGCATACTAAATGTGAAGCTTGTTAATGATACATGTGATGGTGGATTGATTAACTCTTGGATTTTCTTTTTAGCATTTTTGAGTGAGACATTAAGTTCTTTGTTTAACCATGATCAAAATTGAAATGGTAGGGTGTTGTGATGTATTCGGCCATGGTATATCCATAAGTATGATTTATGTTTATTGCATGGTAGGTAAGATTTGTGTTTTGGATTTATGTTTATGTTTGGTTATAATCAACCTTGTGATTCGGCTCTTACACATATATATATATATGTTTGCACATGATGTATTGGCATGACATATATAATATCTCAAGGTATATATTTTCATATGATGGTGTTTCGGTTATGGAGTAAATGATGGATGCGTATTGAGTTATAATATGTAATGCATTAGTTAGTAAAATGTATGCCATTTGTGTGTGGTATTAAGTATATAATTGGCCTCAACATAAACATGCATATTCGGCCACATGAATGAGTACATAGGTTGATGTGTTTGTTCGGCCATAGGTAAGCATATTGAAGGATTTATCTTGACTTAGAAAATTCGGCTAAGGAGAATACTAACTAATGTGTTGAGTTTGATTCATGATTCCGTACATATGTGACTTTGATGTCTAACGAATTATATATGGGCTAAGTACTTTGAGTTCCTCTTTTCGATGCTCAAATGATTAAATCAATTTATTTGTTTAATTAAGCTCAAGAGCAAAGGGGATCTAAATCCGATAAAGGGAAGGAAAAAGTGGTCGAATAGCCATCGAAATCGTTCGACAACATCCGGGGTAAGTTCTTGAGTAATAGAGCTTAAATTATGATTTGATTAGATCATGTTTTAAGCAAATCAAAATCATGCTCTTTGTGTGTGGCTATTGAGCCGAAATTGCAAGAGTGATAAGTGTCTTGTGTTTGAGTTTTGCTAATGAAAATGAAATACGAATGTGTCATGATTTATTGTTAAATGTGCATGGTTATTCGAATGATGTCCGGGCTAAGTCCCGAAGGCTTTGTGCTAAGTGACCATATCCGGACTAAGATCCGAAGGCATTTGTGCGAGTTACTAATTCCGGGCTAAGCCCGAAGGCATTGGTGCGAGTTACTAAATCCGGGTTAAGTCCCGAAGGCATTTGTGCGAGTTACTATAACCGGGCTATGTCCTGAAGGCATTTGAACGAGTAGCTATATTCGGTTAAATTCCAAAGGTACGTGATTCGGGAATGAACGATCTTGCTGAAAAAATTCAGTTAATACGCTTGTAACATCCCAACATTGAGGTATGTTTCGTATGTGCTTTGAATTAGTTGAGCCCTTACAAATAAGTATTTGCTCAGTTGATAAATGATCTACCGGCCTTTTGCTAAGTTGATCTTTGTGTATGAATATAAGGGTTGGTAATGTGAAGTAAGTATGATATTGAAAATTTGTGCATATGAAATTATCTGTTTAGCTACATGAATGCTATACTTTGGTTGTGTCTAAATTCTTTGCTCAAATCTTACTAAGCATTTAATGCTTACTCCGTTTCTTTGATTCTCTATTTTATAGATTTTGGTTCTTCAGCTATCGGACTCGGGATTTTGAAGTCGAAGTCGCCCACACTATCAAAGCTCCTTTTGGTATACTTTTGGTTGAACTTTGAAATGGCATGTATAGGACCACCCTTTTGTTGTTGGTCATGAACCCTTCGGTATTGTGTAAATTTGGATAGCCATGCGAAAATGTCTTAAATATACTTTGATCATAGCATTATAGTCGTTTTGTATGTTGTCCGTCGAGAGGTATGGAAATGTTGGCAACGGTTAGCCATGGGAATGGTTATTCATGATCGCTTTTGATATATGTATGACAAACTCTAGTTGATCCATGAAGGATCATGAAATAGGTAAAGTTTACCTTAAAAATAGATGCTGGCAGCAGCAGTGATGTGGATGTGAAAAATAACTAAAAATATTAGGAATGGAATTAAATAGTGAATAAATTATGTAATCGAACCTTGATGAATCTATTTTCATAGGAATGTAACGAAACATTCATATGAACAGGATATTATGAGATGCTAAAGTTTTCGTGAGACAGGGTCAGAACGGTTTCTTGATCCCCTGATCTGACTTTGGAAATTCATTATAAATTAACCAGAGACATTTAGAAGTCATGCCATATATGTATAGATTTTTCTTTGAGTATAGTTTCTATAGAAACAAACGGAATCAGTATTGAAGCCTTGTACAGGGAGATATCCAAATCGTAATGCATGAAGGTCAGTGTAGTCACACCCTGTAATAGGGGAGACTTTAACTAATAAAATGTACCAATTGACCTGACAAAAAATTCTAGAAAACAATATGTAGATGGACATATGAGTCTAGTTTCAGAGAAAAATTACAAAACTGATTTTCGAGTTTTAGAACTCAAGATATGATTTTTAAGGTGACAGTGACACAGTTAGCCAACTGCCTGGAAATTTTTAAAATGGACTGTAAAAGTAAATGAATTAAGTCGGTTAGCACCTCGTGTTCGACTCTGGCAACGGTCTCGGGTACGGGGTGTTACACGCTCGATGACTTCATACAACCCAATAAATCACAGACTCAATTTGCCTTTTCTACCAAATCGAAGCACTTTCTTCCACGGAGATACTTTTAAAAACACTTTCTCACCGATGTCAAACTCAATATCTTTTCTTTTCAAATCTGCGTATGATTTCTGATGATCAGAAGCTGCTTTCAAACAATCTCGGATCACTTTCACTTTCTGTTCAGTTTCTTTTATCAAATCAACCCTGTGAATCTTATTTTCGCTGAGCTCTGTCCAATATAAAGGTGTATGGCATTTACGACTGTATAAAGCTTCGTATGGTGTCATTTTGATGCTCGACTGAAAACTGTTATTATAAGCGGATTCAATCAAAGGTAAGTATTGTTCCCACGTACCTTCAAACTCGAGAATGCAACATCTCAACATATCCTCAAGTATCTGAATAATCTGTTCAGATTGACCATCTGTTTGCGGGTGATAAGCTGTGCTAAAATGTAATTTAGTACCCAGAGCATCTTGCAACTTCTTCCAAAATTGTGACGTGAATCTCGGATCTTTGTCTGACACTATAGACAATGGCACACCATGCAATCTTACTATATCAGAGATGTATAATTTAGCTAATCTATCAAGCGAATAATTAGATCGAACCGGAATAAAATGAGCTGATTTTGTCAAACAAGCAACTATAACCCAAATGGCATTTTTCTTTCTCGGAGATAGAGGTAAACCAGACACAAAGTCCATGGTCACTCGATCCCATTTCCACTTCGGAATCATAATCGGTTGTAGTAACCCAGACAACACTTGATGTTTAGCTTTAACTAGCTGACAAATCAAACATTTAGAAACAAATTTAGAGATATCTCTTTTCAATCTGGACCACCAATAATGTTGCTTCAAGTCATTGTACATTTTAGTACTGCCTGGATGCACGGATAACCGACTACTGTGAGCTTCACTTAGAATCATCCGAATCAACTCCGGATTTCTCAGAACACAAAGTCTATTTCTAAACCTCACACAGTCATCAACATCTATCCAGAATTCAGAATCAGAATCAAAATTACACTGAGTTCGTTTGTTCATAAACTCATTATCAACTTTCTGAGCTTCAACAATTTGTTGTAAAAACAAGGGTTTTTCTTTCAATTCAGCACAAACCAAGGTACCATCAGACAGTGCTAAATGAGTGTTCATAGCATGCAACACAGACAATGATTTTCTACTCAGAGCATTAGCAACAACATTAGCTTTTCCCGGATGATAATCGATCACCAGTTCGTAGTCTTTTAGCAATTCTAACCATCTTCTCTGTCGCAGACTCAAATCTTTTTGAGTCATTAAATACTTCAGACTTTTATGATCAAAAAACACGTGACATTTCTCACCAAATAGATAGTGACGCCAGATTTTCAAAGCAAACACAATGGCAGCTAACTCAAGGTCGTGTGTCGGATAGATCTTCTCATGTGACTTCAACTGTCTCGAAGCATAAGCAACAACTTTTCCTTCTTGCATTAAAACAAAACCGAGTCCATTTAACGAAACATCACTGTGAACAACGAACTCTTTGCCCGACTCAGGTTGTACCAACACCGGAGCTTCAGTTAACAGAGCTTTTAACCGATTAAAACTTTTTTGACATTGCTCAGACCATTCAAATTTCACATCTTTCTGAAGCAATTTTGTCAATGGAGTTGCTATCACAGAGAAATCTTTTACAAATCGTCTGTAGTAACTGGCAAGTCCTAGAAGACTGTGGACTTCAGATACATTCCTCGGAGGTTTCCAATCCAAAATAGCTGAAATCTTGCTCGGATCTGATACAATATGACCTAGAAAACCAACTTCTCGCAACCAAAATTCACATTTACTAACTTTGCATACAACTGCTTATCTCGCAGAGTCTGTAGCACTATTCTCAAATGCTCGGCGTGTTCAGATTCATCAGGTGAATAAATCAATATATCATCCATGAATACTACAACAAATTGATCTAAATACGGTCTAAAAATTCTATTCATCAAATACATAAAAATAGCGGGTGCATTAGTCAATCCGAAAGGCATAACTAAAAATTCATAGTGGCCATACCTCGTTCTGAAAGTAGTCTTCGGAATATCTGAATCTTTCACTCGTAGCTGATAGTAACCCAATCTCAAATCTATTTTCGAAAACACAGTAGCTCCCTTCAACTGATCAAACAAATCATCAATTCGAGGAAAAGGATACTTATTCTTGACGGTCACTTTATTCAATTGACGATAATCTATACACATTCTCATCGTACTGTCTTTCTTTTTCACAAATAAAACCAGAGCACCCCAAGGTGAGAAACTCGGTCTAGCAAATCCTCATCAGTCAATTCTTGCAACTGAGACTTTAATTCTTTTAACTCGGTCGGAGCCATTCTATACGGAGCTATCGAAATCGAAGTAGTACCAGGTACCAATTCTATGCCAAATTTTACCTCTCTAACTGGAGGTAATCCCGGAAGTTCTTCAGGAAACACATCAGGAAACTCACAGATAACAGGTACAAATTCAACTATCTTTTTTGACACTTTTGAATCAATCACATAAGCAAATTAGCTTCACAACCCTTTCTCACAATACTCAATGCTGTCATCGAAGATATTACAGTAGGCAATCCATTCAAATCACTAGATTCAATTCTAACTATTTCATCATTCTTGCATCTCAAATCAATAGTTTTTCCTTTACAGTTCACCACAGCATCATGTAAGGTTAACCAATCCATACCCAAAATTATATCAAACTCATCAAAATGTAATAACATCAGATCAGCCAAAAAGCAATTGTCTCGAAACATTAACGGACAATTCTTGTAGACTTTATCAACTAGAACACATCTGCCTAGCGGGTTCGAAACTCTAATCACAAATTCAATAAACACTACAGGAAAAATTTTTAGTATTCACTAAGTTCATGCATATATACGAATGTGTTGATCCAAGAAGTATCAAAGCAATCAAAGAAGTATCATAGAGAGTAAATGTACATTTGGTGATGAAGCTTCCTCGCGAGCTCGGATACCATACGCTCTAGCAGGTGCACGAGCCTCAGATCTAATAGCTGTGTCTTTTGTCCCTCTCTGACTATCACTTACATTTCCTAAATTTCTGGGAGGTCTACCTTGAGAAACATTACCACTCTGTCTCGGATTCTGAACATTATCTTTTCTAGCTAAATCTGGGCAATCTTTAATAAAATGGTTTCTCGAACCACAACTATAACAAGCTCGATTATTACTTTTTCTCCAACATTTACCAAAGCGTCGTCTTCCACATTGCTCACATCCAGGCCTTTCATTCTTTGCATTATCAACACTAGCAATAGACGTGGCTGAAGATTTATAATTCGATTGCGATCTAACATGGTCTCTGTTTGAATATCCCACAATAGTCTTTGAATGATTGCTATCATCTCTAAACTTCTTGGATCCAGATTGAAATGATCTGCTCAATGATCTTTTCCATACATCTCTAGCTTCAAACTCATCCTTTCTTTTCTCTTTCCCAAGATCCTCCGCTTTACATGCTTGTTCAACGAGCACCACGAATTCTTTGATTTCCAAATTTCCAACCAACAAGCGAATATCTTCATTCAAGTCATTTTCAAATCTCTTACACATTATTGCTTTCGAAGATACACATTCACGGGCATACTAACTCAGCCTTACAAATTCTTGCTCGTATTCTGTAACAGACATACGACCTTGCTTAAGCTCAAGAAACTCTTTACATTTCTGATCAATAAATCTCTGACTGATGTATTTCTTTTGAAATTCAACTTGGAAGAAATCCCATGTAACTCGTTCACTCGAAATCATTGATGTCAAAGTCTTCCACCAATGATATGACGTGTCTCTCAAAAGTGAAATAGCGCATTTTATACATTCTTCGGGACTCAGGGATAATTCATCAAACACTCTTATTATGTTCTCTAACCAGAACTCAGCCTTTTCCGCATCATGACTTGTTGTAGCTCAAAATTCTTCAGCTCCATATTTTCTAATCTTGTCAACTGGTGGTCTACCCAATTGTATTGGATTCACTTATGGCATATCAGAAGTGTGAGGGGGATTAACCAAGGGTGGAGGTTGTTGTACAGCCGGATTGGTTCTAATATATTGAGTGAACCAATCATTCATCATCTGATAGATGGCTTGCTTAGCCTCACCATCATGGCTACTCGTAGCCGGTAGAGAATCAGCATGCACTTGCGCGGGAGCAGGGGCATTGCTTTCAACATCGTCAGCTATAGCTTTATCGAGATCTATTGCTATACAAAAGCACATTTCAATGCCAGGATTCATCACACTATCGCAGTTTCAGATATATGGCATGTATAGCTAGACTCACATATGCTATGGTAGTCCTAGAACCGACTAAACCATAGTTCTGATACCAACCAAATGTAACACCCCTAACCCGTATCCATCACCGGACTACGATTAAGCGGCATTACCAAACATATCAAAACACTTTGCATTCATTTCAAAAAAATCATAGCATCATAGTCAAACATCAACATAAGTCCCTTTTTTAGGTCAATGAGACCTTAAACATGCATTAGGAAGAGGTCGGGACTAAACCGAACACGTTCACAACTTTAAACACTTAAAAAAATTTTCTATTCTGTTAAGGTTACACGCCAGTGTGTCCAGGCCGTGTGCCTTACACGAGCATCAAACATACCCATGTGAACCAGCCGTGCCAAAATAGAGTGACCATACTGACTGTCACCCACGACCAATAGGCACGCCCGTGTTCTATGGCCATGTGATACTAAGCTAGCTACTGACTTTAGCCCACAACCATATGACATGCCTGGGTGTCAAGTCTGTGTAATTTTTAAGGGAATACTGCTTTTCTTACACGGCTAGAAGGCACGCTCGTGTCCCCTGACCGTGTGGCACAATGCAGGCTTGGTTTAAGCCAACTTGCCACCCATTATGGGTCAACCTACAACAAGGAAACAATTATATATGTACAACCCAATCAACCATTTTTATGCTAAAACATACATCATTCATGCCATAGTTGCAAATTAACATCACATATCATAAACCTTTCTCAACCATAAGTTCGAACACAAATTAGCCAAATCACATGGCTAAATATATATACATCACAAAACATACTTCACAACTACTAGCCTATACATGCCATACTTCAAATATTTACATTTTCAAAAGTACCAAAATGAGATCAATAGTGTAGTGGCGGTCCTCGATTATCCCTGAGCCTTCAGTAGCTACGATAACTGTAAAATAGAGAGTAATCACACAGGGTAAGCTTTCAAAAGCTTAGTAAGCTCATACTCGAAACATTCATAGTATATAAACATAAAATGATAACCTATGAGTATTTGCACAATTTCAATCCATATAACTATATCAACTCAATGAGATTCATATACATAACATCATCTACCTCTTAGGCATTATACATACTTGAAGCTTCCTGTACTTATTCACTTTTGTACTTACCTCATGTTGAATGTTATAAGACCTTCTATATGTTTTTTTTTACACATCAGCACACTTAGTTCTATAAGGTTAGCCGAAGCTAAATATTTTCGCACACTAAATGCCATCTCGAATAACTAAGACTAAGTCAGTATCGCACACTTAGTGCCAAAGCTAGTTTAAATCGCACACTTAGTGCCAAAGCTAGTTTAAATCGCACATTAGTGCCAAAGCTTTCGATTCATCACCATATTATCCAATTCAATTATATACAACCCATGTAGAATAAAGGCATCAAAACTTACTTAACATCACATTTTAAGTACGAACTTATCTCATACTTGAAGGTACCGATTCGACCGTTTATTCTATAATATTTAATTTTCCTCGATCTAAATCCGAACTCCTCTTTTCTTGATCTATAAGTATTCAAAATTAATCCTTTTATTCACCAAATAATTCAATTCAATCCATAAACACATATTTAGGACAATTTACAAAATAGTCCTAATGTTTTCACATTTCGACACTTTAGTCCCTGTTTCACAAAATCACAAAATACACATAATTTGCATATACACAAGCTTGGCCGAATACTCCTAGTACTTATACTAGTTCACACATTTCATTTATTTCACATTAAGCCCCTAAAAATAATATTTTTACAAATTAGCCTAATTTACTCAATTTCATGAAAAATTCAAAGACAACATATGTTAATCCAAAACATACCTTCAATAATTTACCATTTAACAACACAAAACTCATGAATTCATCCATGGTATATTTCAAAATCATCATCAAAATCAGAAATTGAAGTATGGGCTTTATAGTACACTTAGCAACGATCACAAAAGCGTAGAAATTATTAAAAACCGAAGCAAAAACATACCTCAATCAAGGAATACAATGGCCGAACCCTAGGTGTTCTTTTTCTTTTATTTTCTTTGTATTTTCGGTTAAGAATGGACATAAAATGATCCATTTACATGCATTTTTTTTATTATTATTAACATAAATCTAAATGACCATTTTGCCCTTTATTTAACCATTAAAAATTCACCTAACACATACTCTTTTTTGTCCATTCAAATCTCCAATGGTTAAATAACCACATAAGGACCTTTACTCTAGAAAGCCAAGTCAAATAAGCACTTAAACATCTAGCACACAGCTTTTACATTTTATGCGATTAGGTCCTTTTTGCAAATTAAGTACACAAACAGTTAAATTTTCGTACGAAACTTTCACACATATCAATTTATGTATCATAGACACAAAAAATAATATTAAAAATATTTTTCTAACTCGGATTTGTGGTCCCAAAACCACTATTCCAAATAAGGTCAAAATTGAACTGTTACATTATTCCGATTAATTTTTATAATTTACCAAGTGATTAGATGCATGTGTTAGAGTATCGATGAAAAATTTTATAGATAGTATGCTTAATTTGCCTACTAGGGCTTAATTGGAAAAGTTGATAAATATGAGTTTTAGATGCTAAAAGATTAAATTGAAGAGTATAATTGAAGTAGAGGTCCTTAAATTGTAATTAGACCATTAGGTTTTCATGGACAAAAATGGACATACATAGATAAAAATAACTAAAGTTTTAATGAAGGGTATTTTAGTCATTTGGTAATTAAAAGATTAAGAAAGGGAGAAAGATGGCAAAATGTGCCCATCTTCTTTATTAGGCCGAAATTTCAAGGGTTCTTCATTGCTAGGGTTTTATCAAGATTTCAAGCTTCATAGTCACTGATTCGTAGCCCCGTTTTTAATGTTCTTTACGTTTTTGAAGTCCCGGTAACTTGATTTAGCTTATTCTAGCAATAATTTAACGTAGGGTTCATATTTGGAAAAATACCTATAGGTGAAATGTGTTTATTTTGATGTTTTATGGAAGAATATGAAGCTTGAAATTATGTTAAACGACTTGAGCTAAGCGATTTTACGCGAAAATGAGTAAAACGACATAATCAGTAAAAATACCTAATGGTCATAAGTACATGTTAGAATGGGAATTTGATATTTCTTTCAGTAAATAAATGATTAGCATGTTATAAAACATAAGAATTAGGGATAAAGTTTCATTTCTGAGCCTTAGGGAAAAAGTGTAAAAATGTAAAGTTTAGGGGCAAAATTGTAATTTATCTAAAGTTAGAGTTAAGGACTGTTTTGATAAATGTGAATATCAAATAAGTTAAATTTGCTATTATAGATCAAGAAGAATGAAATTCAGGGTTAGACCGAGGAAAGAAAAAGGTTGAGGACTAAATCAAAATATTTGATCGTATTTTGTATCGAGGTAAGTTGGCGGTAAATAAATGCAATGTTAAATTATTTATAATTAATGATGTTAATTTTCAGCATCTATATATTTAATTTGTAAATTTATTCCTTGATGATTCAAGCAAGAATTAATAGAGAAATGATACTTAAAAGTCCCGGTTGAACCTTAGGAATGTATAGGATACAAATGTCATGACATTAGGGTTTATGGATACCAAGTAAGACCATGCCAAGGCATGGCATTGGTAAGTTTTACAAGGCAAGGAAATCATGTAAGACAATGTCAAGACATGGCATTGATAAACTACGATAATGCAAAGATCCCATGTAAGACCATGCCAAGGCATGGCAATGGTGAGTTCATAAGGCAAGGATACCACGTAAGACCATGTCAAGACATGGCAATGGTAAGTTTAAAAAGGAAAGGTACCCGTGTATCTTTAGTATTCCAAGTGGTTCAACGAAAATATTTAAAGAGTGTACCAAAGGGAAGGTAAGATAAGCCCATGTTCGAAAGGTTCAGGTTATCTTGATAATTGATTTAGAATGTTGTTGTTTATTTACATGCAAACTTACTAAGCTTTATGCTTACTGTGACAGCCCTAATTTGACCCTAGACGCAATGTGGTTTCAGGACCACAAAACTGAGTCGTAAAATTTATTAAAAATTAATTTTCACATCTTCTATCTGTGATAGTGCATCTGTGAAAAATTTGATGTTTTAATTTAGTCATATGAATGTGAATTTCACTTGAAAGGACTTAGTTGAGAAACTTAGAAAATATGTTAGGTAAATGTGTGAGGACCAAATAATTTCAAAGTATGAAAGTTTGGGTTTGCATGTCAAAATGCCCAATATGCATTAAGTGGCCAGCCAAGTAATGATGTCCCTCCACTAAGTTTAATTTAATTAAAATAGTATATTGATAAGTGATTAAAACATCATAAATAATATGAATTAAAAATAAAAAGATGAATAAAAGAAGAAATTGAAACATAAGTTTTCATCTACTTCTTCTTGCAAAACCGAAACAAAAGGAAAGAAAAAGAGAAATTACACTAAGGCAATTCGACACCTTCTTTTGCTAGTTGGAGGTAAGTTTTGAAGTAATTTTGAAATCTTTTTATATGTTTAAGTTAATTGTTAAATGCATTTCTTGGCCATGTAAAGAAATTCAAATTTCTATGGTGGTTTGGGCACTAGGCTGTGTATCAAGATGTTGGAATTAGTTTCATGTTGTATTGAATAAGTAGATGCTAGAATGAGGTTAAACTTGTTGAATTGTTAGTTGGGTAATACTTTGTGCATTCGGCAATATCGGGTTTAAATGGAATGTTCATTTTATTTTTACTTTCTTGTATGAGAATGGTTCAAATAAGTGTTAAGGCCGAATGAGTCATGGTAGATAAGTTAAAGTGTAAAATTCATGTTTATGGGGTAATTTGAGCAATTGACCGAGACATGGATGAAGGAATAAGATTGATATTTTTATGTTTTAGGAGTGAAAGGCATAATGAAAATTTAGTAAGTTTAATGTGCATATTTTAGTTTAAGTGTTATGGAGAATTTGGCTAAGATAGTTTGGTATGTGTGTTTACCGAATTTAAATTAAGATTGTTTGAGTGACTTAATTTATGTATTGGAAATTTATTTGAGTGATTAAAATGACATTAAGATGTTGAACTCATGAAATTAGAAGTATATTAGCTTGATAGTATTTAAATGAACACTAACCGAAAATGAGCTTAGCTAATTAATTGACAAATTGTTAAGTATTGAAAAATTTGGAAATGTGAGTTGTCGAAATTGATCTTGTATATGTATCAAATTCATGGAATAGGCGAGAAGTATGTTTGGATATGCATTAAGTTTAAAGGTTAAATTTTAAATTATGTGTGGGCAAATGCCGAATGGGGTCTTGAAGGAATAAAAAAATGGTTCAATAAATTTGATGATTGGTTTTAGTTATTAGGTGACAAATCTTGAATATTTAAATGTTATATTGTTATGGCTTGGTTAATATTAGATGGAACACCGAATTTATGTGTGTGTCTATGAGGAATGAATATAAATTGGGCTACGATGATTGAGTTATTTTATTTGCTTAGTTGGAGCTCAAGATCAAAGGGAGCCAAGTTTGGCCAAAGGGAAAGCGAAAATGGTTGAGTAGCCGATCGAAGTTGTTCATCCGACTAAAAAGTAAGTCCTTAAGTAATTTAAGCTATGGTTAACATTGCACATAAATGACACAAAATATGTTGGATAAGAAACCATGGTATGTTTGAGTTTTTGAAAATCGAATGTGAAAATATTGACCTATCTATGATATTGTGGTAGCTATAGATAAGAAAATACAGCACTATGTGTGCAAGGCTATGCGGCACTATGTGTTAGATTACATGGCACTATGTGTGCGAGAAAACGTGGCACTATGTGTGCGAATAAGTAAGAGCACTATGTGTGCGGACTTTCAAATCGAGCACTAAGTGTGCGATATCGATCGTGGAGCACTACTTGTGCAAATGAAAATTCATTAAAACATTAAATTGGGAGTAATGAAATGTGCATGGATACTAGACATGGGATTTGATTCTAATATGTGTATTAATATATAATGCTTGGGAAGAGAGAAAGAAGAGAAAGGTAATCGGCTCAATTCGTATATAATTGAACAAAGATATAAAGTAGTGATAAATGGATCTAAATGGATTGGAGATTGGATTGATAGATGGAGCGGCTTGGTTTGTGCTTTATTTAAATAATTGGACATTGTATGTCATTTACATATACGTTAATGATTTGTATATGACATTTACCATGGTATTTTCAATTTGTGATTAAATGGTGTAAGAGTACCTAGTGAATTCGGGTAAGTATGTACCAAATTCATAATGTACGTATGTTACATAAGATTTCCTTATGATATCATGGTTGAATTCGGCTAGTATTGGATTGAAATTTTATTTTGCTAAGATAATCGGGTTATTACATTCTTGAAATTTCTTAGGACTTATTGAGTTAATAACTCACTTGATGTGTTTATTGGTTTTGTATAGATCATCTTGTCGAGGAAATCTTGGAACCGTTACGAAGTCATCGCATCTTTTGACAACCTTTTTGGTACCTTTGTTTAAAACTCTAGTAGACATTATGGCATGTATAGGATAATATTTTGGGAGGTTTGCTATTTTGATAGTATTGTATATAAAGCTTTGCGAATATGGCTAAAGTCCTATGTATGGATTTGATAATGGTTTAGATATAAATCTTGAAGTGTTAATCAACTTGACATATAAGTTCATATTTGTGATATGTGTGTGATTATGTTATGCTTGAACCAACATGTTAAGTATTTGAGATATATATATTGTGTATGTGTATTCGGTCAAGAGGAGAAAAATCACCAAGTGAATAGAAAAGTTTTAGTTGTATGATATTACTCATTAAGCTCAAGACTTTACACAATTACCCTTTTGTATGCGCATACTATAGAAGTTACTTATGGAAACATGCTATTATTGTTATAATTATTTAATTACATTGGATTCGAAATTATTGAAAGTTAAAAGTGCAAATCTGATTCTTATGTACGCGAAGTGTTCTATAGAGGAGTTGAGCAGGTTATGTTATGTGACCCTATTCCAGCAATGGATACGGTATTTGGGTGTTACACTTACTCCCTTTTTTTCTCTCTTTTTTATAGTATCACAAAGCCATCTCAGAAAATCGTAAGGACATCAGAGATTGCCTCACACTATCAACGAGTTATCTCGATATTTAGTGACTAGAAATACTTTAAGTTATGGCATGTATAGGGACTTGGCTATTTTGTGTGTATGTCCTTATGATATGATTAAAGAATAGCATGTGAATACTTGGTAATGATTAGCTTATGATAGAGCTAATTAAGAAAATGTTTTGGTATTATATATTCTTAAATGAGGTTTGATGCAAAGAAACTATGAAGGAGTAAGAGTTGGCCATGGAACAGTTAGGAAATAACAGCAGTGATGTGGTTTTGAAAAATCACTAAAAATTGTAGAAATGGAATCAAATGGTGAATGAGATATATAATTAAATCCTATTGAGACTATTTTTATTGGAAAGAAACAGAGTAAGAAAAGGATGTCTATATTCTAAGATATTTAAATTTCTGTAAGACTGGTTTAGAGTGACTTTGTGATCCCCTATTCCAACTTTTTAAATTCACTAGAAATTGTAAAAAAATAATTATAAATCAAATTTTCTAATTTTAGATTCCTTAGTGAGTCTAGTTTCATTAGAAACAAACAGAAACATTATCTGATTTTTGTATAATTAGATAATTGATTTTTAGTGAAAAGAGGTCAGGTCTGATGAACTGTGAAACAGGGGAACATTTAATGAATAAATTGGTGCTAATTGGACAAACCAAAAATTTTGGAAAACTTATAGTAAGAAGATATATGAGTCTAGTTTTAGGAAAAATTTACAGATTTAAATTTTGAGTTTTGTAACTCGAGTTATAATTAATTTAGTGACTGTTATGCAGTTGGATAGTTTTATTATGAATAGTGAAATAAATTGTTTTGATTTGTGTAAGAAATCGGAGAATTTCTAATGTTCCCGGTTTGGTCCTGAACAGTTCCAACTGCATGTTTTAGGGCCTCGAGGGCCTTTTTAGGGATTTATTGGATGAATGTGAGCGAATTAATTTTTTTATAAATGTAAATTTTTTTATGCCTCGAACAAGTAAGATAAGTTTGGTAACGCCTCATGCTCGACTTCGGTGACTGTCTCTGGTAAGGGGTGTTACATTTATTGGTATCAGAATAAGAGTTTAGTCGGTTCTCGAAATATTCAGTATGAGTAAGAGTCTAGCTATACATGCTAGACTTATATTTTGATAGTGTGACAACTCCTGATGATTTTAAAATGTTTTTCTTTTATAGTTATAGATTTCGAACGAGTTGGTGCAAATGATGTAGAAAGTAACACGCTCGCTCCTGCAGAAGGGGTGATGCCACTAGATAGTAGTGAAAGGCCTATTATAGTTAGTCAGGGAGGAGGGGCTCGAGAAGCCTTCTTCCAAGCTATGAATGAATGGTTTGCTGAGTTCGTTCGTACGAATCCAGACGTTAGACCTCCACCCTCTCATGATCCTCAGACTACCCATGTAGCTTCCCTAGTTACAGATACAGTTAGAAGAGAGAAGCCAGCAGTTGATAAAATTAGAAAATAAGAGGCCGAAGAGTTTCAGGCTACTAAAGATGACGATGCAGAGAAAGCTAAATTTTGGCTCGAGAATACTATCAGGGTCTTTGATGAGTTATCCTGCACACCTAAAAAGTGCATGAAGTGTGTTGTGTCACTTTTACGAGACTCAGCCTACCATTGGTGGAAGACAGTTGTGCCAGTAGTACCGAAAGAAAGGGTTACTTGGGATTTCTTTCAGGATGAGTTCTATAACAAATACATTAGTTAGAGGTTCATCGATCAGAAAAGAAAAGAATTCCTTGAACTAAAAGTAGGGTAAGATGACAGTGACTGAATATGAATGTGAACTTGTCAGACTCAGTAATTATGCTCGAGAGCGTGTGTCTACTGAAGCTATTATGTGCAGGAGATTTTTGAAGATGGGCTCAATGATGATATTCGACTATCAGTCGGTATCTTATAAATAAAAGAGTTCATCATTTTAGTTGAAAGAGCTTGTAACGCAGAAGAGTTGCTGAAAGGTAAGGGTAAAACTAAAATTGAGATGCAAGACATGAAGAAAAGACAGATGAGCAAGTCATTTCAGTTTACATCTAAGAGGCCTAGAGAGTTCTCTACGAGATCTAATTTTTCAGCAGGGTATTCTAGCCGAAACAGAGGTAGAAGATTTATGGGTCAGAAAGCTCAGACCACTTCAATTGCGAGTGTTGGCAGTACTCAGCCTGATAGACCTGAGTTTCCTAAATGTGGTCGACGTCATCTAGGTTAATGTTGAGAAACTGAGACTGGTTGTTTCCGTTATGGTGCATAAGATCATTTTATTCAGGAGTGTCCTAATATGGTTAAAGGAGAAGTAATACCGAGTGTAAGATCAGGCAATGCCCCTAATAGAGGCAGACCTTAGAGAAGTTCGAGAATAGGGGCAGGTAGAGGTGCATCTAGAGATTCAGCAATGAGACCAGATGTTAGAGCACCTGCAAGGACCTATGTTATCCATTCTCGTGAAGAGGCATCCTTCCTCGATGTAATTACGGGTACATTTTCTCTTCATGATGTTAATGCTATTACTTCGATTGATCTAGGTTTGACCCATTCCTATGCTTGCATGAAATTGATGCCTAGTATGAACATATCCATAGAGTCTACGGGTTTTGTGATTAAAGTATCGAATCCATTGGGTCAGTATGTATTAGTAGACAAAGTATGTAAAAATTGCCCTTTGATGATTAGAGGTTACTATTTTCCGGCTGATCTCATGCTATTGAAATTTGATGAGTTTGATGTGATTCTTGGCATGGATTGGTTGACTGCGCATGATGTGATAGTGAATTGTGGAAAGAAATTCATTGAGTTGAAATGTGAAAATGGTGAAATTCTTCGGGTTAATTCAGATAAGTCAGATAGCTCAATTGCCATGATTTCTATTATGTCTTCTCAGAAATGCTTGAGAAAAGGATATGAAGCTTATCTTGCTTTTGTGTTGAGTACTAAAGATCTAGAGTTGAAAATTGAATCAGTGCCTGTGGTATGTGAGTTTCCTAATTTGTTTCCAGAAGAACTACCAGGTTTGCCTCCTATCAGAGAAGTTGAGTTTGGTATTGAATTGGTTCTGGGTACAACACCCATTTCTATTGCTCCTTATAGAATCGTTCTAATAAAATTGAGAGAATTGAAAGTTCAGTTGTAGGAAATAATAAAGAAAGGCTTTGCAAGACCTAGTTGTTCACCATGGGTGCACCAGTGCTCTTTGTGAAAAACAAAGATGGTTCGATGAGATTGTGCATAGATTATCGGTAGCTTAAAAAGGTCACTATTAAGAACATGTATCCATGCTAGAATTGACGATTTGTTTGATCAATTGAGGGGAGCTACTGTGTTTTCCAAGATAGATTTGAGATTCAGATATTATCAGTTGCGAGTTAAAGAGTCAGATGTTCTGAAGACTGCTTTCCGAACTAGGTATGGCCATTATGAGTTCCTTGTGATGCCATTTGGCTTGACTAATGCTTCTGCCATTTTCATGGACATAATGAATCAAATTTTCAGACCTTACTTGGATAAATTTGTAGTTTTGTTCATTGATGATATCTTGATTTATTCTCATGATAAGACTGAGCATTCAGACCATTTGAGAACAGTTTTATAGACTTTAAGAGATAACCAACTTTATGCCAAGTTTAGCAAAAGTGAGTTCTGGTTATGGGAAATTGGTTTTCTTGGACATATAATCTCAGGTGAAGGTATTAGAGTTGATCCGAGCAAGATTTCAGCCATTGTTGATTGGAAGCCTCCTAGGAATGTATCAGAGGTTAGAAGTTTTCTTGGTCTGGCCAGTTATTATAGATGATTTGTAGAGGAATTTTCCATGATAGCTACTCCATTGACAAGATTGCTACAGAAAGATGTCAAGTTTGAATGGACTGAAAGGTATCAACAGAGTTTTGACAAGTTAAAGGCATTGTTGATTGAAGCTCCTCTCTTAGTACAACCAGAATTGGGTAAAGAGTTTGTGATTTATAGTGATGCATCCTTGAATAGACTAGGCTGTGTACTTATGCAGGAAGGAAAGGTAATTGCTTATGACTCTAGACAGCTAAAGCCACATGAGAAAAATTATCCGATACATGATTTAGAACTAGCTACCATTGTATTTGCGTTGAAAATCTGGAGACGTCACTTGTATGGTGAGAAGTGTCGAATATTTATTGATCATAAAAGTTTGAAATAATTGTTAACTCAGAAAGATTTGAACTTGAGGCAAAGAATATGGCTAGAGTTGATTAAAGATTATGAATTAGTGATTGATTATCACCCAGGTAAGGCAAACGTAGTTGCTGATGATTTGAGTAGAAAATTTATTTGCATTAAGAGCTTTGAACACTAGTTTAACCTTATCAGATGATGGTTCTATCTTAGTCAAGTTAAGAGCTAAGCTAATGTTTCTTGAAGAAATTTGTGAAGTTCAGAAAGATGACAGTGAGTTGCAAGTGAAAAGAGCTCAGTGTGAGTCGGGTATAGAGTCAGATTTTTAGATCAATTCTAACAATTGTTTAATGTTCAAAAATTGGATATGTGTTCCAAAGAATGATGAGCTTAATTGAAAGATTTTAGAGTAAGCACATAGTAGTTCTTTGTCTATTCATCCAAGTAGTACAAATATGTATAATGATTTGAAGAAAATATATTGGTGGGTAGGAATGAAAGGAGATATCTCAGAGTTTGTTTCTAGATGTTTGATCTGTCAACAGGTAAAAGTTGAACATTAGGTAACTTCTGGTTTATTGTAGCCTGTGTTAGTTCCTGAGTGGGAATGGGATTGAGTTGCCATGGATTTTGTGACAGGATTGTCGTTGACACCAAGAAAGAAAGATGCAATATGGGTTGTGATTGATAAGCTAATGAAGGCAGCTCATTTTATTCCACTTCGTATAGATTATTCACTTGACAAGTTGGTGAGTTGTATATTTTATATATAATCAGACTATATGGAGTACCGTTATCGATTATTTCAGATAGAGACTCGAGATTCACTTCACAATTTTGGAAGAAGTTACAGGAAGCTTTAGGCACAAAGTTAAGTTTTAGAACAGCTTTCCATCCTCAGACCGATGGTCAGTCAGAGAAAGTAATTTAGATACATGAGGATATGCTTAGATGTTGTGTCTTAGAATTTCAAGGTAGTTGGGAGAAATATTTGTCGCTAGTAGAATTTGCTTATAATAATAGTTACCAGTCGAGTTTGGAAATGGCACCTTGTGAAGCTTTGTATGGTTGTAAATGTCGCACACCTTTGTATTGGACAGAGCTTAAAGAAAATCAAATTTACGGGGTTGATTTAGTTAAAGAAATTGAAGAGCAAGTGAAAGTTATCAAAGATTGCTTGAAAGCAGCTTCAGATAGACAAAAGTCTTATGCAGACTTTAAAAGAAAAGAGATTGAGTATCAAGTTGGTGACAAACTATTCTTGAAAGTATTCCCGTGGAAGAAAGTCTTTAGATTTGGCAAGAAAGACAAACTAAGTCCAAGTTTTATTGGACGGTTTGAGGTGACTGAAAGAGTTGGACCATTAGCATATCAGTTAGCTTTACCGCCAGATTTAGAGAAGATTCATGATGTGCTCCATGTGTCCATGTTACTTCGTTACCGTTCTGATCCTTCACATGTGATTTCACAGATAGAGGTTGAGATTCAACAAGATATGACTTATGGTGAAGAACCGGTAAAGATTTTAGTTCGAGAGGTCAAGCACCTAAGGAAAAAAAGTATTGCACTTGTGAAAGTATTATGGAATAGGCATGGGGTAGACGAGGCTACATGGGAACCTAAAGAGGTTATGCGAAAACAGTATTCAAATCTTTTCACAGGTAAGATTTTTTAGGACGAAAATCCGTAAAGGGGGAGAAATATAACATCCCAAAATAGGGCCTAAATGGAATAGTGGTTGCAAAACCGTGAATTCAAGATAGAAAAGTTTATTCCATTTAATTTTTATAATTTACTGAGTGATTAGATGCATGTGTTAGAGTATCGAAGGAAAATTTTATAGATAGTATGCTTAATTTGCCTACTAGGGCTTAATTGTAAAAGTTGATAAATATGAGTTTTAGATGCTAAAGGATTAAATTAAAGAGTATAATTGAAGTAGAGGTCCTTAAATGTTAATTAGACCATTAGGTTTTCATGGGCAAAAATGGACATACATAGATAAAAATAACTTAAGTTTTAATGAAGGGTATTTTAGTCATTTGGTAATTAAAAGATTAAAAAAGGGAAAAAGATGGCAAAATGTGCCCATCTTCTTCATTAGGTTGAAATTTCAAGGGTTCTTCATAGCTAGGGTTTTGTCAAGCTTTCAAGCTTCATAGTAAGTGATTCCAAACCCAGTTTTTAATGTTCTTTACGTTTTTGAAGCCCTAGTAACTTGATTTAGCTTATTCTTGCAATAATTTAACCTAGGGTTCATATTTGGAAAAAATACCCATAGGTGAAATGTGTTTATTTTGATGTTTTATGATAGAATATGAAGCTTGAAATTATGTTAAACGACTTGAGCTAAGCGATTTTAAGCAAAAACGAGTAAAACGATATAATCGGTAAAAATACCTAATGGTCATAAGTACATGTTAGAGTGGGAATTTGGTGTTTTCGTAGGTAAATAAATGATCAGCATGTCTTAAAACATAAGAATTAGGGATAAAGTTGCATTTTCGAGCCTTGGGGCAAAAGTCTAAATATGCAAAAGTTTAGGGGCAAAATAGTAATTTTTCCAAAGTTAGTGTTAAGGACTGTTTTGATAAATGCGAATATTAAATAAGTTAAATTTGCTATTATAGATCAAGAAGAATGAAATTCAGGGTTAGACCGAGGAAAGAAAAAGGTTGAGGACTAAATCAAAATATTTGATCGTATTTTGTATCGAGGTAAGTTTGCGGTAAATAAATGAAATTTTTTATTTTTTATAATTAATGATGTTATTTTTCAGCATCTATATATTTATTTTGTAAATTTATTCCTTCATGATTCAAGTAAGAATTGATGGAGAAATAATACTTAAAAGTTTCGGTTGAACCTTAGGAATGTGTGGAATACAAATGTCATGATATTAGGGTTTAAGGATATCAAGTAAGACCATGCCAAGGCATGGCATTGATAAGTTTTACAAGGCAAGGAAATCATGTAAGACCATGTCAAGACATGGCATTGATAAACTACAATAAGGCAAAGATCCCATGTGAGACCATGCCAGAGCATCGCAATGGTGAGTTCATAAGGCAAGGATACCACGTAAGACCATGTCAAGACATGGAAATGGTATGTTTGAAAAGGAATGGTACCCGTATAGCCTTAGTATTCCAAATGGTTCAACGGAAAATTCAAAGAGTGTACCAAAGGGAAGGTAAGATAAGTCCATGTTCGAAAGGTTCAGGTTATCTTGATAATTCATTTAGAATGTTGTTATTTATTTACATGCAAACTTACTAAGGTTTATGCTTTCTCCCTTTCTTTTCTCTCTTTTTTATGGTATCGCAAAGCCAACTAAAAAAATTGTAAGGACGTCAGAGATCGCCTCTCACTATCAACGAGTTATCTCGGTATTTTGTGACTATAAATACTTTAAGTTATGGTATGTATAGGGACTTGGCTATTTTGTGTGTATGTCCTTATAATATGATTAAAGAATCGCATGTGAATACTTGGTAATGATTATCTCATGACATAGCTAATTAAGAACATGTTTTGGTATTATGTATGACTAAATGAGGTTTGATGCAAAGAAACTATGAAAGAGTAAGAGTTGGCCATGGAACAGTTAGGAAATAGCAGCAGTGATGTGGATTTGAAAAATCACTAAAAATTGTAGAAATGGAATTAAATGGTGATAGAGATATATAATTAAATATTATTGAGTCTATTTTTATAAGAAAGAAACAGAGCAAGAAAAGGAAGTGTATATTCTAAGATATTTAAATTTCTGTAAGACTGGTTCAGAGTGACTTTGTGATCCCTTGTTCCAAATTTTTAAAATCACTAGAAATTGTAAAACGAATAATTATAAGAAAAATTTTATAATTTTAAATTACTTAGTGAGTCTGTTTTCATTAAAAACAAACGGAAACATTATCTGATTTATTTTTAATTAGATAATCCAATTTTAGTGAAGAGAGGTCAGGTCAGCTGAACTACAAAATAGGGGAAAATTTAATGCATAAAATGTACTAATTGGAAAAACCAAAAATTCTGGAAAAATTCTGGAAAGAAGATATATGAGTTTATTTTTAGGGAAATTTTATAGATTTAAATTTTGAGTTTCGTAACTCAAGTTATAATTAATTTAGTGACTATTATGCATATGGATAGTTTTATTATGAATAGCGAAATAAATTGTTTTGATTTATGTAAGAAATCGAAAAATTTTTAATGTTCTCGGTTCGGTCCCGAACTGTTCCAATTGCATGTTTTAAGGCCTTGAGGGCCTTTTTAGGGATTTATTGGATGAATGTGAGCAAATTAATTTTTTTTAAAAGTAATTTTTTTATGCCCCGAACAAGTAAGTTAAGTCTGGTAACGCCTAGTGCTCGACTTCGGCGACGGTCTCGGGTAAGGGGTGTTACAAAGGCATTTTGTTTTACATTAATTAGGGTGCAGGAGACACACGGCAATATCACATACCCATGGGGCAGACCGTGTGTCACACATGGGCTAGATACATGCCTGTGTGTCTACGCGTGTGGACAACCTTGAGGCTATTTTCCAAGCTATTTGTCACCCTTAAATGCTCCTTCACTCACTCATCTTTGATGGCATGCAACATAGTATATTTAGTCACTCAACTACTCATAAACATGATTAATTCATGCCTTTGTAATTTCAACATATCACCTATCCAAGCCATCATGCTTTCATATGGCATTCCACACCAATTTCATATTCATTCAACATGCTAAACCTACTTTCGATATACTCAACTATATCATAGTTTTAGTCATACTTATTAGCCATGATTCATTCATTTAGCACATGTACCATTCATCACACATCTCATCCATAAACAATCACATCAAGCATAATACATTGCATGCATGCATAAATGATTAGGGTTACAACCCAAATAATCAATATGAACCATATCATATGGCCATATACAAAATGAATCAAATATTTTCATAAGCCAACACATTTGACTAGACCAATATGACATATAACAAAAAGACCAAGTCCCTATACATGCCATACACAAAATGTTGAGACTAACTATACCCAAATGTCCAGTTGATA
This sequence comes from Gossypium hirsutum, assembly GCF_007990345.1. Taxonomy (NCBI): domain Eukaryota; kingdom Viridiplantae; phylum Streptophyta; class Magnoliopsida; order Malvales; family Malvaceae; genus Gossypium; species Gossypium hirsutum. Next base: position 38,112,823 of record NC_053432.1, read on the forward strand.
GTGTGATCGAGCCTCTGACGTCCTTCGATCCCCGAGCTAGCTTGGCGATACTATAAGAAAATGGGAAAAGAGAGGGGAGTATAAAGCTTAGTAAGTTCACATGCAAATAAATAACAACATAATCTTATATATATAACTACCAATGACATAACGTAGTTTACTTATGTGTTATCATAAATTCATAGGCACAACCCAAATTTGTAGACATAACTAATACATTTTCAATCTTACCAAAAATTCATCATATACCGAGCTCATACATATGAGTTTTTTGTACATACCTGTACAAACTCGAATCACATTGTCATATTTGCTCATCATTAACTTAGTTGTCGATGAACTCACAAGTTTACCCATTGAACACTCAGAATACTATTGGATACATGGAAGACTTGCACATAGTGCTTCAAACGTAGCCACATGCTACCTCATCTCACAATCACACATTGCTAGCTCTCGAGCTAATCACTGGCCTGCTCACACAAGCTAACAGTCAGGACATAACTACTCGGGCATGCCGGGCTAATCTGCCACCGGTAGAACGTACAAGAGTAGCACCTGGTGTAACACCCTGTACCCGAGACCGTTTCCGGAGTCGAACACGAGGTGCTAACCGACTTAATTCATTTACTTTTACAGTCCATTTTAAAAATTTACAGGGAGTTGGATAACTGTGTCACTGTCACCTTAAAAATCATATCTTGAGTTATAAAACTCAAAAATCAGTTTCGTAATTTTTCCATGAAACTAGACTCATATTTCCGTCTACATATTTTTTTCTATAATTTTTTGTTGGGCAAATTAGTAGAATTTATTAGTTAAAGTCTCCCCAGTTACAGGGTGCGACTATACTGCCTTCATGCATTATGATTTGGATATCTCCCTGTACAGGGATTCAATACTGATGCCGTTTGTTTCTATAGAAACTAGACTCAAATAGGAATCTATACATATATGGCATGACTTCTAAATGTCTCTGGTTAATTTATAATGAATTTCAAAAGTCAGATCAGGGGATCCAGAAACCGTTCTGACCCTGTCTCACGAAAACTTTAGCATCTCATAATATACTATTCATATGAACGTTTCGTTACTTTCCTATGAAAATAGATTCACCAAGATTCGATTACATAATTTATTCACTATTTAATTCCATTCCTATATTTTTAGTGATTTTTCACATCCACATCACTGCTGCTGCCAGCATCTATTTTTAAGGTAAACTTTACCTATTTCATGATCCTTCATGGATCAACTAGAGTTTGTCATACATATATCAAAAGTGATCATGAATAACCATTCCCATGGCTAACCGTTGCCAACATTTCCATACCTCTCGACGGACACCATACAAAACGACTATAATTCAATGATCAAAGTATATTTAAGCCATTTTCGCATGGCTATCCAAATTTACACAATACCAAAGGGTTCATGACCAACAACAAAAGGGTGGTCCTATACATGCCATTTCAAAGTTCAACCAAAAGTATACCAAAAGGAGCTTTGATAGTGTGGGCAACTTCGACTTCAAAATCCTGAGTCCGATAGCTGAAGAACCAAAATCTATAAAACAGAGAATCAAAGAAACGGAGTAAGCATTAAATGCTTAGTAAGTTTTGAGCAAAGAATTTAGACACAACCAAAGTATAGCATTCATGTAGCTAAACAGATAATTTCATATGCACAAATTTTCAATATCATACTTACTTCACATTACCAACCCTTATATTCATACACAAAGATCAACTTAGCCAAAGGCCGGTAGCTCATTTATAAACTGAGCGAATACTAATTTGTAAGGGCTCAACTAATTTAAAGCACATACGAAACATACCTCAATGTTGGGATGTTACAAGCGTATTAACTGAAATTTTTACAGCAAGATCGTTCATTCCCGAATCACGTACCTTCAGAATTTAACCGGATATAGCTACTCGTTCAAATGCCTTCGGGACATAGCCCGGTTATAGTAACTCGCACAAATGCCTTCGGGACTTAACCCGGATTTAGTAACTCGCACCAATGCCTTCGGGCTTAGCCCGGAATTAGTAACTCGCACAAATGCCTTCGGATCTTAGTCCGGATATGGTCACTTAGCACAAAGCCTTCGGGACTTAGCCCGGACATCATTCGAATAACCATGCACATTTAACAATAAATCATGACACATTCGTATTTCATTTTCATTAGCAAAACTCAAACACAAGACACTTATCACTCTTGCAATTTCGGCTCAATAGCCACACACAAAGAGCATGATTTTGATTTGCTTAAAACATGATCTAATCAAATCATAATTTAAGCTCTATTACTCAAGAACTTACCTCGGATGTTGTCGAACGATTTCGATGGCTATTCGACCACTTTTTCCTTCCCTTTATCGATTTTGATCCCCTTTGCTCTTGAGCTTAATTAAACAAATAAATTGATTTAATCATTTGAGCATCGAAAAGAGGAACTCAAGGTACTTAGCCCATATATAATTCGTTAGACATCAAAGGCACATATGTACGGAATCATGAATCAAACTCAACACATTAGTTAGTATTCTCCTTAGCCAAATTTTCTAAGTCAAGATAAATCCTTCAATATGCTTACCTATGGCCGAACAAACACATCAACCTATGTACTCATTCATGTGGCCGAATATGCATGTTTATGTTGAGGCCAATTATATACTTAATACCACACACAAATGGCATACATTTTACTAACTAATGCATTACATATTATAACTCAATACGCATCCATCATTTACTCCATAACCGAAACACCATCATATGAAAATATATACCTTGAGATATTATATATGTCATGCCAATACATCATGTGCAAACATATATATATATGTGTAAGAGCCGAATCACAAGGTTGATTATAACCAAACATAAACATAAATCCAAAACACAAATCTTACCTACCATGCAATAAGCATAAATCATACTTATGGATATACCATGGCCGAATACATCACAACACCTTACCATTTCAATTTTGATCATGGTTAAACAAAGAACTTAATGTCTCACTCAAAAATGCTAAAAACAAAATCCAAGAGTTAATCAATCTACCATCACATGTATCATTAACAAGCTTCACATTTAGCATGCAATGACATTAACACAAAATCCACCTTGGCCGAATATCATCCCCATGACATAGCAAAGATTTGAACCATGGCTAATTAGAACTCAAGCTAGCAACTAAAAACATGCATGAATCTCATGGCACAACATCAACATACCTTAATCTAGATACAAGTATGGCTGAACCTCCTCCTAATCCTCTTCCAAACCAAACATGAAGCAAGGATTCCTTCCTTCTTCCTTAGAATTTTCGGCCAAGGATGAACCAAAGGATGAACACTTTTTTTTTTGTTTTTCTTTCCTTCAACTCACGGCAATGGGGGGCAATCACACACATCCTTTCTTTTTTTTTTGTTTCTCATCCTACTAACACTAATATTTTATTGCCCATGCACTTTATTTTATTAATCCTTACATAATGCATTACCCCAACATGTTTATGGCATGTTTTTAGCCATAACATCTTGTCCACCCATGCTCATGGCTGGCCACTACATATTTGGGGGGGAAAATTGACATGCAAGTCCTCCCTTTTGATTACATTCACTATTAGGTCCTTGTAGATTAGCCTATCACATTTCAAAAATGTCACCCATAAGTCCTTTTGACTAAATTCACATGCAATTTACTAAATCGAAGCCTAAAACTTTCACACCTTCATAATCATATATTTTAGACAATAAATATCACATTCAAATAATTTGGTGACTCGGTTTAGCGGTCCCGAAACCGCTTTCCGACTAGGGTCACTTTAGGGCTGTCACAACTCTCCCCCACTTAAGAAATTTTCTTCCCCGAAAATCTTACCGGTAAGTAGGTTTGGGTATCGCTCTTTCATTGAGTTCTCGGGTTCCCAAGTAGCTTCTTCGATCCCGTGTTTGAGCCATAACACTTTCACTATCGGAACCCTTTTGTTTCGCAACTCATTCACTTCACGAGCTAGGATACGAATCGGTTCTTCCTCATAACTCATAACGGCTTGAATTTCGACCTCGAAGGGGTTTATTACGTGCAAAGAATCGGATCTGTAACGTCGAAGCATCGAAACATGAAAAACGTTGTGGATTCTTTCGAGGTCAGGGGGTAAAAGCAACCTATATGCAACTGGGCCAAATCGTTCGGAGATCTCATACGGCCCAATGAATCTCGGACTCAATTTGCCCTTACAGCCAAATCTGAGTATCTTTTTCCAAGGCGAGACCTTAAGAAACACTTTGTCTCCCACTTGATACTCAATATCTCTTCGTTTTAAATCCGCATACGACTTCTGACGATCTGATGCTGCCTTCAGACTGTCACAAATTATTCTTACTTTCTGTTCAGCATCTTTAATCAAATCCACTCCGAAAATTTTACTTTCACCGAGCTCGGTCCAAAACAATGGTGTACGGCATTTACGCCCGTACAAGGCCTCGTAAGGTGCCATCTTAATACTTGATTGAAAACTATTGTTGTAAGCGAATTCAATCAAAGGTAAATACCGTTCCCATGAACCACTAAACTCAAGGATGCAACATCTCAACATATCCTCAAGTATCTGAATTATCCGCTCGGATTGACCATCGGTTTGTGGATGAAAAGCGGTGCTAAAATGCAGCTTGGTACCCAAAGCTTCTTGCAATTTCTTACAAAATCGCGAGGTGAATCTCGGATCACTATCCGACACGATAGAAATAGGTACCCCGTGTAATCTCACAATCTGAGAAATATACAATTCAGCTAGTTTATCCAATGAAAAATCCGTACGTACGGGAATAAAGTGAGCCGACTTAGTTAGTCTATCTACAACAATCCAAATCGCATCTTTCTTACTTGCCGATACTGGCAACCCAGATACGAAATCCATCGTGACTCGATCCTATTTCCATTCAGGTACCATGATTGGCTGGAGTAAACCCGTAGGCACTTGATGTTCCGCCTTTACTTGCTGACATATTAAACACTTCGAAACAAAATCGGAAATGTCTCGTTTCATACCATGCCACCAAAACTGGCGTCTCAGATCGTTGTACATTTTCGTACTCCCCGGGTGAATTGACATTCGGCTACAATGGGCTTCGTTCAGAATCATCAAAATGAGTTCTGAATTTCTTGGAACACACAACCGACTTCTGAACCTCAAACAATCGTCATCATCAATTTGAAATTCGGATTCCATATTCGGAACACATTCAGCCCGTTTTGCAACCAATTCATCGTCGACTTTCTGAGCTTCACGAATTTGATGAATCAATAATGGTTTGGCCTTTAATTCAGCTACTAACACATTGTCGGGTAGAATAGACAAGTGTACAATCATCGCTCGTAAAGCAAACAGTGATTTCTGGCTTAAGGCGTCCGCAACCACATTAGCCTTTCCCAGGTGGTAATCAATGACAAGCTCATAATCTTTCAACAGCTCAAGCCAACGTCTTTGTCGCAGATTTAAGTCTCTTTGAGTCATCAAATATTTGAGACTTTTGTGATCCGAAAATACATGGCACTTCTCACCAAATAAGTAATGTCGCCATATTTTCAAGGCGAATACGATGGCAGCTAATTCGAGATCATGGGTCGGATAATTTTTCTCATGTGGCTTTAATTGTCTCGACGCATAGGCCACAACTCGACCTTCTTGCATCAACACGCAACCTAACCCAATAGGGAGGCGTCACTATAGATGACAAACTCTTTGCCTGATTCGGGCTGCACTAAAATTGGGGCTTCAGTCAAATAAGTTTTCAGTTGATCAAAACTTTTCTGACATTTTTCCGTCCATTCGAACTTAATATCTTTTTGAAGTAGCTTCGTCATGGGTGTGGCTATCATCGATAAACCTTTTACAAACCGTCGGTAGTAACCGGCGAGTCCAAAAAAGCTCCGAACCTCAGTAATATTTCTCGGAGGCTTCTAGTTAAGTATGGCTGAAATTTTGCTCGGGTCAACTCGAATACCCGATGCGGATACCACATGACCCAAGAAGCTAACCTCTTTTAACCAGAACTCACACTTACTGAACTTAGCATATAACTGCTTATCCCGTAAAATTTGCAGCACTAATCTCAGGTGCTCAGCATGTTCGGTCTCATCTCTTGAATAGACCAAGATGTCATCAATGAACACAACTACAAACCAGTCCAAATACTGTCTGAAGATTTGATTCATCAAATCCATAAATACCGCAGGGGCATTTGTGAGCCCAAACGGCATCACTAAAAACTCGTAGTGGCCGTATCTCGTTCTGAAAGCAGTTTTGGGTATATCCGGATGTCGAATTCGCAACTGGTAATAACCCGATTTTAAATCTATCTTTGAAAACACTAAGGCTCCCTTTAGTTGATCAAACAAATCATCAATACGCGGTAACGGATATTTATTCTTTATCGTCACTTTATTCAGCTGACGATAGTCAATGCACAACCTCATGGTTCCGTCCTTCTTTTTCACGAACAATACTGGTGCACCCCAAGGTGAGAAACTTCGTCGAGTGAAACCTCTATCCGTCAACTCTTGCAACTGAGCTTTCAATTCTTTTAACTGGGTTGGTGCCATATGATACGGAGCTATCGAAATTGGCGTAGTTCCAGGTACAAGCTCAATACCAAACTCTACCTCCCGAACAGGTGGTAGACCCGGTAATTCTTCAGGAAAAACATCCGGGTATTCACAAACCACCGGCACAGATTCGGGTTTCTTTTCTAATTCTTTGTCATCAAGTACATATGCAAGGTATGCTTCGCACCCTTTTCTTACATATTTCTGGGCCAACATTGCTGATATTACAGCTGGCAACCCCTTTAATTCCGTAGACTCAACTCGGATTATCTTATTATTTGCGCACCTCAAATCAATAGTCTTGCTTTTGCAATTCACAACCGCATCATGCACGGTCAACCAATCCAAACCAAGAATAACATCAAATTCATCAAACGGCAAAAGCATCAAGTCCGCCGGAAAACAGGAATCTCGAATTACTAGGGGGCTTTTCTTACACACTTTGTCGACAAGCACGTAACGACCCAAGGGATTTGACACCCGAATTACGAACTCAGTAGACTCAATAGGTAAAGTCTTACTGGATGCTAAGGTTTCACATATATAAGAATGAGTAGAACCAGGGTCAATCAAAGCAATCACATTAGTATCAAAGAGAGTAAAAGTACCGGTAATAACATCTGGCGAGGAAGCATCCTCGCGTGCGCGTATAGCGTAAGCCCTAGCAGGAGCACGAGCCTCAGATCTGGTCGCAGCATCTCTAGATCCTCTCTGACCACCACTAGCATTTCCCGTGTTTCTAGATGGTCTACCTCGAGCAGTGGTAGCACTCAGTTTCCCACTCTTATTTACATTCTGTTCAGACAATCTCGGGCAATCTTTGATAAAGTTGTCAACTGACCCGCACTTGTTGTAACACCCCGAACCCGAGACCGACACCGGAGTCGGACACGAGATGTTAACAAACTTTGAAAAATTTTTCCAGACACTGCCCAGTCTGAGTACTAGTCGCTTCAAAAATCATATCTTGAGTTTCACAACTCGAAAATCAGTTTTGTGATTTTTCCCTGAAACTAGACTCATGTCCCCACCTATGTATTTTTTTCTAGAATTTTTGGTCGGGCCAATTAGTACAGTTTATTAGTCAAAGTCTCCCATGTTACAGGGGTCGACTACACTGACCCTTTCCCATTACGACTGAGATATCTCTCTGCACAGAGCTTCAATACTGATGCCGTTTGTTTCTATGGAAACTAGACTCAGAGAGGAATCCATACATATATGGTATGACCCCTAATTATCTCTGGTAAATTTATAGTGAATTTCCAAAGGCGGAACAGGGAATCCAGAAACTGTTCTGGCCCTGTTCCACAAGAACCCGAATATCTCTTACTGTACTGTTCCTATGATTGTTTCGTTACTTCCATATGAAAGTAGATTCATCAAGGTTCGATTACATAATTTATTCACTATTTAATTCCACTCCTACGAATTCTTGTGATTTTTCCAATCCACACCACTGCTGCTATCAGCTTCTGTTTTCAAAGTAACCTTACCTAATTTGGGGTTTCATGGACCAACTAGGGCCTTGTCATACATAAGCCCACATATGATCATACTTAGCCATTCTAGTGGCTGATCATTTGCTCAACACTTCCATTCCAACTATAGTTACATCATGAAACCATCTATACATTCATAAATACGAATGGTCTAATGCCATACTCCACTTCTACAAGCCATTTTCGCATGGCTGTACACTTATACATTTCATAAAGTACTCGAAAGACAACAATGGGTAGTCCTATACATGCCATATCAAGATTCAACCAAAATAGTACCCAAAAGAGCCTTGGATAGTGTGGGCGACTTCGACTTCAAGATCCCGAGTCCGATAGCTGGAGAACCAAAAATCTATAAAACAGAGGAGCAATGTAACGAGTAAGCAATTTATGCTTAGTAAGTTTGAGCAAGGAATTCCAGCATGCACAAAGAATAGCACACATTTAACCAAACGGAATATTTCATAATACGCAATTTACCGATATCAAACTTGCTTCACAACATTAACAACCCTTATGTACATACACAATAAACTAACTTGGCCGAAGGCCGGTAGCTCGTTTATCAACTGAGCAAACATTTATTTGTAAGGGCTCGATTAAATTTAACACATACGTAACATATCCCCATATTGGGATGTTTTTCGAGTATTCGCTGGAATTTTACAGCAAGCTCATTCATTACCAAATCACGTACCTTCGGGATTTAACCGGATATAGCTCCTCGTTCAAATGCCTTCGGGACATAGCCCGGTTTTAGTAACTCACACAATGCCTTCGGGACATAACCCGGATTTAACAACTTGCACGAATGCCTTCGGGACTTAACCCGGATTTAATAACTCGCACGAATGCCTTCGGGACTTAACCCGGATTTAGTATCTCGCACAAAGGCCTTCGGATCTTAGTCCGGATATATTCACTTAGCACAAAGCCTTCGGGACTTAGCCCGGACAGCATTCAATTAATCATGCACATTCACATTTCATTTTCATTTGCGAAACTCAAACACAAGGCACATATCGTCCTTGCACATTCGGCTCAATAGCCACACATAGAGCATGATTTAATCACATTGTAATTTAAGCTCTCTTACTCAAGAACTTACCTCGGGTGTTGTCGAACGATTCCGCTAGCTATTCAACCACTTTTTCCTTCCCTTTATCGGATTTATTTCCCCTTTGCTCTTGAGCTTAATCAAACAAATAAATTGATTTCATCATTTAGGCATCAAAAAGATGAACACAAGGCACTTAGCCCATATTTATACATTAGACATTAAAGTCTCATACATGCAAAAATCATGCATCAACACAACATATTAGCTAATTTCTTTCCCCTTGGCCGAATATGCATGTCTATTTTTGGGGTCGATTCCAACACTTAATACACACATATACACACTAGTAAAGCATCCTCCCCCTTTTCATCAATTTAACACATGCATTGCTCATTAACATGTAAAGTTACATTCGGCCTTAGCACACATCTTGCTAGCCGATTCTTCTCCATTTAGCAACCAATGCACATATGTGCTCACACAAAAATGCTAAAAAGGAGGTTCAAGAATCATCAAGCCATCATCACATGCATCATTAACAAGCTTCATATTTTGCATGCAATGGCATTAACACAACCTCCACCTAGGCCGAATCTTAACTCATCCTCATACCTCATCACCACAACATCAAACATCAACCAAGAATGATGCATCCATGGTCAAGTGCCATTTCCATCACATAGCAAGATTTAGACCATGGGCTAGGTAGAACTCAAGCTAACAACTAAATCATGCATGCATCTCATGGAACATCATCAAACATACCTTAGCCTAGCTACATGCATGGCCGAATCTCTTCACCTTTCTTCTTCTTTCCTCCTTAAAATTTTTGGCCAAGGATGAACCAAAGGATGAGAAATTTTTTTCTTTGTTTTTCTTTCTAATTTAGGCTAAATGAAGGTGAGAAAGGATGAACACAAATTTTTTTCTCTTTTCTTCTCTTTAGCTCACGGCAATGGGGGGGCAACCACACATTTTGTTTCTTTTGTTTCCATTTCTTTATTACCCATACTCCTTATTTTATTCTTCCATTAACAAAACATGTTTCATGACATGTTTTGCCCATCATTCCTTGTCATGGCCGGCCACTACTCATTAGGGGGGGGAAATTTGACATGCAAGTCCCCCCCTTTGTCCACATGCTCTAATAGGTCCTCACACATTGACCTATCACATTTTAGAATTTTCTCACATAAGTCCTATTGACTAAATTCACATGAAATCAACCAAATTGAAGCTTGAAATTTTCACACATTCATAATTACATATTCTAGACAATAAGTATCACATTCAAACATTTCGGTGACTCAGTTTAGCGGTCCCGAAACCACTTCCCGACTAGGGTCAACTTTGGGCTGTCACACTTGTAGCAGGAGCGGTCATAGAATCTACAACTTCCAGAATGCCATTTGCCATAATACTGGCACTCCGTTCTATCTCGACGATCATTTCCCACACTGGCGACCGAAGTGACTCGTGCACTCGAAAGGGGTCGATTGCGATCTCGTCTAGAAAAGCCCGAAGTGGCTCTAGACCGGCCTAAGCCATCTCTAAATTTCTTCGATGACTGTGGGAAGGGCTTCCCTGAAGACCTCTTACGAAACTCCCTTGCTCCCGCCTCAGCTTTTCTTTTCTCCATACTGAGCTCCTCGGCTTTGCAAGCTCGCTCGACAAGTGCCACAAATTCTCGGATTTCCAAAATGCCAACATACAGCTTCATATCATCATTCAATCCATCCTCGAAACGTTTACACATTACGGCTTTTGAGGAAATGCATTCTCGTGCGTATCGGCTAAGCCATACAAACTTTCATTCATAGTCGGTAACCGACATGGAACCTTGTTTAAGTTCAAGAAATTCCTTCCGTTTTTGATCCATAAATCTCTGTCTGATATACTTTTTCCGAAACTCGGTTTGGAAAAACTCCCTAGTTACTTGCTCTCTAGGCACAACAGAAGTCAACGTATTCCACCAATAGTAGGCAGAATCACGTAGCAAGGAGATAGCACACTTTAGGCACTCATCGGGTGTGCAAGATAGCTCATCGAGTACCCGGATAGTGTTGTCCAACCAAAATTCAGCTTGCTCGGCATCATCGCTGTCCGTAGCTTTAAATTTAGCAGCCCCGTGTTTTCGGATTCTGTCAACTGGGGGCTTATTTGACCTTATTTGGTCCGTTACCGGAGGTATTGTAGGTGCGGGGGTGGTATTTGTCGGGAATGGAGGTTGTGGAACAGCCGTATTAGTTCGAATGTATTGGTTGAACCAATCATTCATCACGCTATAGAAAGCTTGTCTAGCCTCATCATTCGGATTACTAGCAATAGGATGAGAGTCCGCCGGAGCTGTCCCTTGTGCGGGAGCAGGCGCTACACTCTCAAGATCATCAGCTACCACTCGGTCGGGATCGGGATCCATTACTATAAATAAACACATTTGCAAATGTCAGAAATCACCACACTATCAAAAAATCACATAAAATGGCATGTATAGCTAAACCCAACGCATTACGGTAGTCCTAGAATCGACTAAACCGTAGCTCTGATACCAATAAAATTGTAACACCCCGTACCCGAGACCGTTGCCGGAGTAGAACACGAGGTGCTAACCGACTTAATTCATTTACTTTTACAGTCCATTTTAAAAATTTCCAGGCAGTTGGCTAACTGTGTCATTGTCACCTTAAAAATCATATCTTGAGTTCTAAAACTAGAAAATCAGTTTCGTAATTTTTCTCTGAAACTAGACTCATATTTCCATCTACATATTTTTTTCTAGAATTTTTGGTCAGGCCAATTAGTACAGTTTATTAGTTAAAGTCTCCCCTGTTACAGGGTGCGACTACACTGACCTTCATGCATTATGATTTGGATATCTCCCTGTACAGGGCTTAAATACTGATGCCGTTTATTTCTGTAGAAACTAGACTCAAAGAGGAATCTATACATATATGGCATGACTTCTAAATGTCTCTGGTTAATTTATAATGAATTTCCAAAGTCAGATCAGGGGATCCAGAAACCGTTCTGACCCTGTCTCACGAAAACTTTAGCATCTCATAATATACTATTCATATGAACGTTTCGTTACTTTCCTATGAAAATAGATTCACCAAGATTCGATTACATAATTTATTCACTATTTAATTCCATTCCTACTATTTTTAGTGATTTTTCACATCCACATCACTGCTGCTGCCAGCATCTATTTTTAAGGTAAACTTTACCTATTTCATGATCCTTCGTGGATCAACTAGAGTTTGTCATACATATATCAAAAGTGATCATGAATAACCATTCCCATGGCTAACCGTTGCCAACATTTCCATACCTCTCGACGGACAACATACAAAACGACTATAATTCTATGATCAAAGTATATTTAAGCCATTTTCGCATGGCTATCCAAATTTACACAATACCAAAGGGTTCATGACCAACAACAAAAGGGTGGTCCTATACATGCCATTTCAAAGTTCAACCAAAAGTATACCAAAAGGAGCTTTGATAGTGTGGGCAACTTCGACTTCAAAATCCCGAGTCCGATAGCTGAAGAACCAAAATCTATAAAACAGAGAATCAAAGAAACGGAGTAAGCATTAAATGCTTAGTAAGTTTTGAGCAAAGAATTTAGACACAACCAAAGTATAGCATTCATGTAGCTAAACAGATAATTTCATATGCACAAATTTTCAATATCATACTTACTTCACATTACCAACCCTTATATTCATACACAAAGATCAACTTAGCCAAAGGCCGGTAGCTCATTTATCAACTGAGCGAATACTTATTTGTAAGGGCTCAACTAATTTAAAGCACATACGAAACATACCTCAATGTTGGGATGTTACAAGCGTATTAACTGAAATTTTTACAGCAAGATCGTTCATTCCCGAATCATGTACCTTCGGAATTTAACCGGATATAGCTACTCGTTCAAATGCCTTCGGGACATAGCCCGGTTATAGTAACTCGCACAAATGCCTTCGGGACTTAACCCGGATTTAGTAACTCGCACCAATGCCTTCGGGCTTAGCCCGGAATTAGTAACTCGCACAAATGCCTTCGGATCTTAGTCCGGATATGGTCACTTAGCACAAAGCCTTCGGGACTTAGCCCGGACATCATTCGAATAACCATGCACATTTAACAATAAATCATGACACATTCGTATTTCATTTTCATTAGCAAAACTCAAACACAAGACACTTATCACTCTTGCAATTTCGGCTCAATAGCCACACACAAAGAGCATGATTTTGATTTGCTTAAAACATGATCTAATCAAATCATAATTTAAGCTCTATTACTCAAGAACTTACCTCGGATGTTGTCGAACGATTTCGATGGCTATTCGACCACTTTTTCCTTCCCTTTATCGATTTTGATCCCCTTTGCTCTTGAGCTTAATTAAACAAATAAATTGATTTAATCATTTGAGCATCGAAAAGAGGAACTCAAGGTACTTAGCCCATATATAATTCGTTAGACATCAAAGGCACATATGTACGGAATCATGAATCAAACTCAACACATTAGTTAGTATTCTCCTTAGCCGAATTTTCTAAGTCAAGATAAATCCTTCAATATGCTTACCTATGGCCGAACAAACACATCAACCTATGTACTCATTCATGTGGCCGAATATGCATGTTTATGTTGAGGCCAATTATATACTTAATACCACACACAAATGGCATACATTTTACTAACTAATGCATTACATATTATAACTCAATTCGCATCCATCATTTACTCCATAACCGAAACACCATCATATGAAAATATATACCTTGAGATATTATATATGTCATGCCAATACATCATGTGCAAACATATATATATATATATGTGTAAGAGCCGAATCACAAGGTTGATTATAACCAAACATAAACATAAATCCAAAACACAAATCTTACCTACCATGCAATAAGCATAAATCATACTTATGGATATACCATGGCCGAATACATCACAACACCTTACCATTTCAATTTTGATCATGGTTAAACAAAGAACTTAATGTCTCACTCAAAAATGCTAAAAAGAAAATCCAAGAGTTAATCAATCCACCATCACATGTATCATTAACAAGCTTCACATTTAGCATGCAATGACATTAACACAAAATCCACCTTGGCCGAATATCATCCCCATGACATAGCAAAGATTTGAACCATGGCTAATTAGAACTCAAGCTAGCAACTAAAAACATGCATGAATCTCATGGCACAACATCAACATACCTTAATCTAGATACAAGTATGGCTGAACCTCCTCCTAATCCTCTTCCAAACCAAACATGAAGCAAGGATTCCTTCCTTCTTCCTTAGAATTTTCGGCCAAGGATGAACCAAAGGATGAACACTTTTTTTTTTGTTTTTCTTTCCTTCAACTCACGGCAATGGGGGGGCAATCACACACATCCTTTCTTTTTTTTTTTTGTTTCTCATCCTACTAACACTAATATTTTATTGCCCATGCTCTTTATTTTATTAATCCTTACATAATGCATTACCCCAACATGTTTATGACATGTTTTTAGCCATAACATCTTGTCCACCCATGCTCATGGCTGGCCACTACGTATTAGGGGGGGAAATTGACATGCAAGTCCTCCCTTTTGATTACATGCACTATTAGGTCCTTGTAGATTAGCCTATCACATTTCAAAAATGTCACCCATAAGTCCTTTTGACTAAATTCACATGCAATTTACTAAATCGAAGCCTAAAACTTTCACACCTTCATAATCACATATTTTAGTCAATAAATATCACATTCAAATAATTTGGTGACTCGGTTTAGCGGTCCCGAAACCACTTTCCGACTAGGGTCACTTAAGGGCTGTCACAACTCTCCCCCACTTAAGAAATTTTCGTCCCCGAAAATCTTACCGGTAAATAGGTTTGGGTATCGCTCTTTCATAGAGATCTCGGGTTCCCAAGTAGCTTCTTCGATCCCGTGTTTGAGCCATAACACTTTCACTATCGGAACCCTTTTGTTTCGCAACTCATTCACTTCACGAGCTAGGATACGAATCGGTTCTTTCTCATAACTCATAACGGCTTGAATTTCGACCTCGAAGGGGTTTATTACGTGCGAAGGATCGGATCTGTAACGTCGAAGCATCGAAACATGAAAAACGTTGTGGATTCTTTCGAGTTCAGGGGGTAAGAGCAACCTATATGCAACTGGGCCAACTCGTTCGGAGATCTCATACGGCCCAATGAATCTCGGACTCAATTTGCCCTTACAGCCAAATCTGAGTATCTTTTTCCAAGGCGAGACCTTAAGAAACACTTTGTCTCCCACTTGATACTCAATATCTCTTCGTTTTAAATCCGCATACGACTTCTGACGATCTGATGCTGCCTTCAGACTTTCACAAATTATTCTTACTTTCTGTTCAGCATCTTTAATCAAATCCACTCCGAAAATTTTACTTTCACCGAGCTCGGTCCAAAACAATGGTGTACGACATTTACGCCCGTACAAGGCCTCGTAAGGTGCCATCTTAATACTTGATTGAAAACTATTGTTGTAAGCGAATTCAATCAAAGGTAAATACCATTCCCATGAACCACTAAACTCGAGGATGCAACATCTCAACATATCCTCAAGTATCTGAATTATCCGCTCGGATTGACCATCGGTTTGTGGATGAAAAGCGGTGCTAAAATGCAGCTTGGTACCCAAAGCTTCTTGCAATTTCTTACAAAATCACGAGGTGAATCTCGGATCACTATCCGACACGATTGAAATAGCTACCCCGTGTAATCTCACAATCTGAGAAATATACAATTCAGCTAGTTTATCCAATGAAAAATCCGTACGTACGGGGATAAAGTGAGCCGACTTAGTTAGTCTATCCACAACAATCCAAATCGCATCTTTCTTACTTGCCGATACTGGCAACCCAGATACGAAATCCATCGTGACTCGATCCCATTTCCATTCAGGTACCATGATTGGCTGGAGTAAACCCGTAGGCACTTGATGTTCCGCCTTTACTTGCTGACATATTAAACACTTCGAAACAAAATCAGAAATGTCTCGTTTCATACCATGCCACCAAAACTGGCGTCTCAGATCGTTGTACATTTTCGTACTCCC
Source organism: Gossypium hirsutum (assembly GCF_007990345.1). Lineage (NCBI taxonomy): Eukaryota > Viridiplantae > Streptophyta > Magnoliopsida > Malvales > Malvaceae > Gossypium > Gossypium hirsutum. The sequence continues at coordinate 38,129,127 of NC_053432.1, forward strand.
CGGGTGAATTGACATTCGGCTACAATGGGCTTCGTTCAGAATCATCAAAATGAGTTCTGAATTTCTTGGAACACAACCGACTTCTGAACCTCAAACAATCGTCATCATCAATTTGAAATTCGGATTCCTTATTCGGAACACATTCAGCCCGTTTTGCAACCAATTCATCGTCGACTTTCTGAGCTTCACGAATTTGATGAATCAATAATGGTTTGGCCTTTAATTCAGCTACTAACACATTGTCGGGTAGAATAGACAAGTGTACATTCATCGCTCGTAAAGCAAACAGTGATTTCTGGCTTAAGGCGTCCGCAACCACATTAGCCTTTCCCGGGTGGTAATCATTGACAAGCTCATAATCTTTCAACAACTCAAGCCAACGTCTTTGTCGCAGATTTAAGTCTCTTTGAGTCATCAAATATTTGAGACTTTTGTGATCCGAAAATACATGGCACTTCTCACCAAATAAGTAATGTCGCCATATTTTCAAGGCGAATACGATGGCAGCTAATTCGAGATCATGGGTCGGATAATTTTTCTCATGTGGCTTTAATTGTTTCGACGCATAGGCCACAACTCGACCTTCTTGCATCAACACGCAACCTAACCCAATAGGGAGGCGTCACTATAGATGACAAACTCTTTGCCTGATTCGGGCTGCACTAAAATTGGGGCTTCAGTCAAATAAGTTTTCAGTTGATCAAATCTTTTCTGACATTTTTCTGTCCATTCGAACTTAATATCTTTTTGAAGTAGCTTCGTCATGGGTGTGGCTATCATCGAGAAACCTTTTACAAACCGTCGGTAGTAACCGGCGAGTCCAAAAAAGCTCCGAACCTCAGTAATATTTCTCGGAGGCTTCTAGTTAAGTATGGCTGAAATTTTGCTCGGGTCAACTCGAATACCCGATGTGGATACCACATGACCCAAGAAGCTAACCTCTTTTAACCAGAACTCACACTTACTGAACTTAGCATATAACTGCTTATCCCGTAAAATTTGCAGCACTAATCTCAGGTGCTCAGCATGTTCGGTCTCATCTCTTGAATAGACCAAGATGTCATCAATGAACACAACTACAAACCGGTCCAAATACTGTCTGAAGATTTGATTCATCAAATCCATAAATACCGCAGGGGCATTTGTGAGCCCAAACGGCATCACTAAAAACTCGTAGTGGCCGTATCTCGTTCTGAAAGCAGTTTTGGGTATATCCGGATGTCGAATTCGCAACTGGTAATAACCCGATCTTAAATCTATCTTTGAAAACACTGAGGCTCCCTTTAGTTGATCAAACAAATCATCAATACGCGGTAACGGATATTTATTCTTTATCGTCACTTTATTCAGCTGACGATAGTCAATGCACAACCTCATGGTTCCGTCCTTCTTTTTCACGAACAATACTGGTGCACCCCAAGGTGAGAAACTTGGTCGAGCGAAACCTCTATCCGTCAACTCTTGCAACTGAGCTTTCAATTCTTTTAACTCGGTTGGTGCCATACGATACGGAGCTATTGAAATTGGCGTAGTTCCAGGTACAAGCTCAATACCAAACTCTACCTCCCGAACAGGTGGTAGACCCGGTAATTCTTCAGGAAAAACATCCGGGTATTCACAAACCACCGGCACAGATTCGGGTTTCTTTTCTAATTCTTTGTCATCAAGTACATACGCAAGGTATGCTTCGCACCCTTTTCTTATATATTTCTGGGCCAACATTGCTGATATTACAGCTGGCAACCCCTTTAAGTCCGTAGACTCAACTCGGATTATCTCGTTATTTGCGCACCTCAAATCAATAGTCTTGCTTTTGCAATTCACAACCGCATCATGCACGGTCAACCAATCCAAACCAAGAATAACATCAAATTCATCAAATGGCAAAAGCATCAAGTCCGCCGGAAAATAGGAATCTCGAATTACTAGGGGGCTTTTCTTACACACTTTGTCGATAAGCACGTAACGACCCCAGGGATTTGACACCCGAATTACGAACTCAGTAGACTCAATAGGTAAAGTCTTACTGGATGCTAAGGTTTCGCATATATAAGAATGAGTAGAACTAGGGTCAATCAAGGCAATCACATTAGTATCAAAGAGAGTAAAAGTACCGGTAATAACATCTGGCGAGGAAGCATCCTCGCGTGCGCGTATAGCGTAAGCCCTAGCAAGAGCACGAGCCTCAGATCTGGTTGCAGCATCTCTAGATCCTCTCTGACCACCACTAGCATTTCCCGTGTTTCTAGATGGTCTACCTCGAGCAGTGGTAGCACTCGGTTTCCCACTCTGATTTACATTCTGTTCAGACAATCTCGGGCAATCTTTGATAAAGTGGTCAACTGACCCGCACTTGTAGCAAAAGCGGTCATGGAATCTACAACTTCCAGAATGCCATTTGCCACAATATTGGCACTCCGTTCTATCTCGACGATCATTTCCCACACTGGCGACCGAAGTGACTCGTGCACTCGAAAGGGGTCGATTGCGATCTCGTCTAGAAAAGCCCGAAGTGTCTCTAGACCGGCCTAAGCCATCTCTAAATTTCTTCGATGACTGTGGGAAGGGCTTCCCTGAAGACCTCTTACGAAACTCCCTTGCTCCCGCCTTAGCTTTTCTTTTCTCCATACTGAGCTCCTCCGCTTTGCAAGCTCGCTCGACAAGTGCCACAAATTCTCGGATTTCCAAAATGCCAACATACAGCTTTATATCATCATTCAATCCATCCTCGAAACGTTTACACATTACGGCTTCTGAGGAAATGCATTCTCGTGCGTATCGGCTAAGCCTTACAAACTTTCATTCATAGTCGGTAACCGACATGGAACCTTGTTTAAGTTCAAGAAATTCATTCCGTTTTTGATCCATAAATTTCTGACTGATATACTTTTTCCGAAACTCGGTTTGGAAAAACTCCCTAGTTACTTGCTCTCTAGGCACAATAGAAGTCAACGTATTCCACCAATAGTAGGCAGAATCACGTAGCAAGGAGATAGCACACTTTAGGCACTCATCGGGTGTGCAAGATAGCTCATCGAGTACCCGGATAGTGTTGTCCAACCAAAATTCAGCTTGCTCGGTATCATCGCTGTCCGTAGCTTTAAATTCAGTAGCCCCGTGTTTTCAGATTCTGTCAACTGGGGGCTTATTTGACCTTATTTGGTCCGTTACCGGAGGTATTGTAGGTGCAGGGGTGGTATTTGTCAGGAATGGAGGTTGTGGAACAGCCGTATTAGTTCGAATGTATTGGTTGAACCAATCATTCATCACGCTATAGAAAGCTTGTCTAGCCTCATCATTCGGATTACTAGCAATAGGATGAGAGTCCGCCGGAGCTGTCCCTTGTGCGGGAGCAGGCGCTACACTCTCAAGATCATCAGCTATCGCTCGGTCGGGATCGGGATCCATTACTATAAGTAAACACATTTGCAAATGTCAGAAATCACCACACTATCAAAAAATCACATAAAATGGCATGTATAGCTAAACCCAACGCATTACGGTAGTCCTAGAATCGACTAAACCGTAGCTCTGATACCAATAAAATTGTAACACCCGTACCCGAGACTGTTGCCGGAGTAGAACACGAGGTGCTAACCGACTTAATTCATTTACTTTTACAGTCCATTTTAAAAATTTCCAGGCAGTTGGCTAACTGTGTCATTGTCACCTTAAAAATCATATCTTGAGTTCTAAAACTAGAAAATCAGTTTCGTAATTTTTCTCTGAAACGGTAGTCCTAGAATCGACTAAACCGTAGCTCTGATACCAATAAAATTGTAACACCCCGTACCCGAGACTGTTGCCGGAGTAGAACACGAGGTGCTAACCAACTTAATTCATTTACTTTTACAGTCCATTTTAAAAATTTCCAGGCAGTTGGCTAACTGTGTCATTGTCACCTTAAAAATCATATCTTGAGTTCTAATTTTTTCTAGAATTTTTGGTCAGGCCAATTAGTACAGTTTATTAGTTAAAGTCTCCCCTGTTACAGGGTGTGACTACACTGACCTTCATGCATTACGATTTGGATATCTCCCTGTACAGGGCTTAAATACTGATGCCGTTTATTTCTATAGAAACTAGACTCAAAGAGTAATCTATACATATATGGCATGACTTCTAAATGTCTCTGGTTAATTTATAATGAATTTCCAAAGTCAGATCAGGGGATCCAGACACCGTTCTGACCCTGTCTCACGAAAACTTTAGCATCTCATAATATACTGTTCATATGAACGTTTCGTTACTTTCCTATGAAAATAGATTCACCAAGATTCGATTACATAATTTATTCACTATTTAATTCCATTCCTACTATTTTTAGTGATTTTTCACATCCACATCACTGTTGCTGCCAGCATCTATTTTTAAGGTAAACTTTACCTATTTCATGATCCTTCATGGATCAACTAGAGTTTGTCATACATATATCAAAAGTGATCATGAATAACCATTCCCATGGCTAACCGTTGCCAACATTTCCATACCTCTCGACGGACAACAACAAAACGACTATAATTCTATGATCAAAGTATATTTAAGCCATTCTCGCATGGCTATCCAAATTTACACAATACCAAAGGGTTCATGACCAACAACAAAAGGGTGGTCCTATACATGCCATTTCAAAGTTCAACCAAAAGTATACCAAAAGGAGCTTTGATAGTGTAGGCGACTTCGACTTCAAAATCCCGAGTCCGATAGCTGAAGAACCAAAATCTATAAAACAGAGAATCAAAGAAACGGAGTAAGCATTAAATGCTTAGTAAGTTTTGAGCAAAGAATTTAGACACAACCAAAGTATAGCATTCATGTAGCTAAACAGATAATTTCATATGCACAAATTTTCAATATCATACTTACTTCACATTACCAACCCTTATATTCATACACAAAGATCAACTTAGCCAAAGGCCGGTAGCTCATTTATCAACTGAGCGAATACTTATGTGTAAGGGCTCAACTAATTTAAAGCACATACGAAACATACCTCAATGTTGGGATGTTACAAGCGTATTAACTAAAATTTTTACAGCAAGATCGTTCATTCCCGAATCACGTACCTTCGGAATTTAACCGGATATAGCTACTCGTTCAGATGCCTTCGGGACATAGCCCGGTTATAGTAACTCGCACAAATGCCTTCGGGACTTAACCCGGATTTAGTAACTCGCACCAATGCCTTCGGGCTTAGCCCGGAATTAGTAACTCGCACAAATGCCTTCAGATCTTAGTCCGGATATGGTCACTTAGCACAAAGCCTTCGGGACTTAGCCTGGACATCATTCGAATAACTATGCACATTTAACAATAAATCATGACACATTCGTATTTCATTTTCATTAGCAAAACTCAAACACAAGACATTTATCACTCTTGCAATTTCGGCTCAATAGCCACACACAAAGAGCATGATTTTGATTTGCTTAAAACATGATCTAATCAAATCATAATTTAAGCTCTATTACTCAAGAACTTACCTCGGATGTTGTCGAACGATTTCGATGGCTATTCGACCACTTTTTCCTTCCCTTTATCGGATTTAGATCCCCTTTGCTCTTGAGCTTAATTAAACAAATAAATTGATTTAATCATTTGAGCATCGAAAAGAGGAACTGAAGGTACTTAGCCCATATATAATTCGTTAGACATCAAAGTCACATATGTACGGAATCATGAATCAAACTCAACACATTAGTTAGTATTCTCCTTAGCCGAATTTTCTAAGTCAAGATAAATCCTTCAATATGCTTACCTATGGCCGAACAAACACATCAACCTATGTACTCATTCATGTGGCCGAATATGCATGTTTATGTTGAGGCCAATTATATACTTAATACCACACACAAATGGCATACATTTTACTAACTAATGCATTAGATATTATAACTCAATACGTATCCATCATTTACTCCATAACCGAAACACCATCATATGAAAATATATACCTTGAGATATTATATATGTCATGCCAATACATCATGTGCAAACATATATATATATATGTGTAAGAGCCGAATCACAAGGTTGATTATAACCAAACATAAACATAAATCCAAAACACAAATCTTACCTACCATGCAATAAGCATAAATCATACTTATGGATATACCATGGCCGAATACATCACAACACCTTACCATTTCAATTTTGATCATGGTTAAACAAAGAACTTAATGTCTCACTCAAAAATGCTAAAAGAAAATCCAAGAGTTAATCAATCCACCATCACATGTATCATTAACAAGCTTCACATTTAGCATGCAATGACATTAACACAAAATCCACCTTGGCCGAATATCATCCCCATGACATAGCAAAGATTTGAACCATGGCTAATTAGAACTCAAGCTAGCAACTAAAAACATGCATGAATCTCATGGCACAACATCAACATACCTTAATCTAGATACAAGTATGGCCGAACCTCCTCCTAATCCTCTTCCAAACCAAACATGAAGCAAGGATTCCTTCCTTCTTCCTTAGAATTTTCGGCCAAGGATGAACCAAAGGATGAACACTTTTTTTTTTGTTTTTCTTTCCTTCAACTCACGGCAATGGGGGGCAATCACACACATCCTTTCTTTTTTTTTTTGTTTCTCATCCTACTAACACTAATATTTTATTGCCCATGCTCTTTATTTTATTAATCCTTACATAATGCATTACCCCAACATGTTTATGACATGTTTTTAGCCATAACATCTTGTCCACCCATGCTCATGGCTGGCCACTACATATTAGGGGGGAAAATTGACATGCAAGTCCTCCCTTTTGACTACATGCACTATTAGGTCCTTGTAGATTAGCCTATCACATTTCAAAAATGTCACCCATAAGTCCTTTTGACTAAATTCACATGCAATTTACTAAATCGAAGCCTAAAACTTTCACACCTTCATAATCACATATTTTAGACAATAAATATCACATTCAAATAATTTGGTGACTCGGTTTAGCGGTCCCGAAACCGCTTTCCGACTAGGGTCACTTTAGGGCTGTCACAACTGGATTCACATAATCACATATACACATAATTTTATGAGCTCATAATCACATAATTCCTAGTGACATGTCAAATTGTATCCTACATTATTCCTAAGGCTCAAACAGGATTTTCTCGATAACGTATAGTCATCGAACTCGTTCACAATGTCATGCTGATAGACAATAGAGTTGTTTATAGACTCGTCATAATAATTAAACATAGAGATTCCAACATAAATAAATTATTCAAACATTATATATCATTGCATTATTTATACATGAACTTACCTCAGTATAAAATATGGACAATTAATTCGATTTAGTCCAAAATCTTGTTCTTTCCCAAGTCTAGGTCCGAACTCTATTTTTCTTGATCTAGAATAAAAAATTCAGCTCATTTAATCGTCACATTATTCAAATTAGTCCAAAAACTATATTTAGGCAAATTTAAAATTTTGTCCCCAAACTTTCACATATTTACAAATTAGTGTCTAGGCTCGTAAAATGAAATGTGTTCATTTCATTTGTAACCCAAGCCTAGTCGAACCTATACCATGCTCATATCAGCCCCCTTTTCCTTTTTTTCACATTTTTACACCTTTTACAAACAAGTCCTTTTCATGCATTTTTATAAGAAATCACTTAGTAAAAGATGTTAAACACACATCAAACTTTCATATTATTCCATTAAACATCAAAATACAAACATGCCACACATGGGTCAAATTTCATACATGAACACTAGCTCAAAATATTGCTAGAAATGGATAGATCATGTTTCAAGGACTTCAAAAATGCAAAGAACATAAAAAAAGGGGCTAGGGAGCACTTACAATCAAGCTTGAAAATTTGAAAACCCTAGCTATGGAACCCTTGCAAATTTTGTCACACAAGGAGAAAGATAGACACAATTTTGACTTGATTTTTCCCTTTTTATTCTTTTATTTACCAAAAGACAAAAATGCCCTTAAGGACTTTCTTTCCAATTTCTCCTATTCATGCCCATTTTTGTCCAAAATTATAGAAATTGGTTAAATGCTATTTAAGACCTTCTAATTTATAATACAATGCAATTTCATGCTTGAAGGTTCTATAACACATATTTTACAACTTATTCAATATAGTCTCTAACTTCAAATTGGACACTTTATCAATGAAATTTCTTCATGAAATTTTCACAGAAGCATGCAATCATATCATAGACCACCTAATAATCATAAAATAATTATTTCTACTTTGGATTTGTGGTCTCGAAACCACTGTTCCAACTAGGCCCTACTTCGAGATGTTACAATGCTCCCCCTTTAGGGATTTTCGTCCCCGAAAATCTTACCAGTGAAAAGGTTTGGGTATTGGTTTCTCATGTTTCCCTCGATCTTCGATCTAGCCTCTTCAACCCCATGTCTTTGCCATAAAACTTTCACAAGGGCAATACTTTTGTTTCTCAATTGTTTGACTTCCCAGGCCAAAATCTTAATCGGCTCTTTGCCATCAGTCATATTCGGTTGGATCTCGACCTTTGTCGGTGAAATCACATGCGAAGGATCAGATCGATATCTGCATAACATAGACACATGAAACACATCATGAATCTTTTCCAATTCGGATGGTAAGGCTAACCGATAAGCAACTGGACCTATTCTCTCGGTGATCTCATACGATCCAATAAAGCGTGGACTTAATTTGCCTTTCCTACCAAATCTTAAAATCTTTTTCCATGGAGACACTTTTAAAAATACCTTATCACTGACCTGAAATTCAATCTCTTTCCGTTTCAAATCCGTGTACGATTTCAGTCTATCAGAAACGGCTTTCAAACAATCACATATTACCTTTACTTTTTCTTCGGTTTCTCCAACTAAATCAACTCCGTGAATCTGATTCTCTCTAAGTTTGGTCCAATTCAAAGGCGTTCAGCACTCATGCCCATGCAATGCCTTATAAGGTGCCATTTTCAAACTCGACTGAAAACTGTTCTTGTAGGAAAATTCTACCAACGGTAAATACTTTTCCCAATTACCTTGGAACTCAAGAACACAACACAGCAACATATCTTCAATAATTTGAATTACTTGCTTAGACTGATTATCGGTCTACAGATGGAAAGCGGTACTAAAATTCAACGTTGTACCTAAAGCCTCCTGCAACTTCTTCGAAAATTGTAAAGTGAACCTCGGATATCTATCTGATATAATTGATAAAGGCACTCCGTGCAACCTCACTATTTCAAAAATATACAACTCGAGTAGCTTGTCAAGTGAATAGTCAATACGTACCAGTATAAAATGAGCCGACTTTGTCAATCAATCCACAACAACCCATACACCATCTTTCTTTCTCAGTGTCAAAGGCAAACCCGTCACAAAATCCATAGTAATACGATCCCATTTCCACTCAGGAACCATCACAGACTGAAGTAAGCCTGAAGTTACTTGGTGTTCAGCTTTCACTTGTTGACAAATCAGGCATCTCGAAACGAACTCAGAAATATCTTTTTTCATACTCGGCCACCAATACAATTTCTTCAAATCATTATACATTTTCATACTACCCAGATGCATAGACAAATGACCACTATAGGCCTCAAGAAAAATCTTCTGAATCAACTCGGTATTGTTAGTAATAAAAATCCTATCTCGGAACATTAAGCAACCATTGGAACTAATCCAAAAATCTGATTCCATACCCGATTCACATTAGACTCTTTTGGCTTGCAAATCACCGTCACTTTGCTGAGCTTTATAAATCTCTTAAAGAAACATTGGTCTAGCTCTTAACTTAGCTAGAATCGAACCATCATCTGACAAGGCCAAATAAGTGTTCATAGACCTCAATACAAACAAGGATTTCCTACTTAAGGCATCGATGACCACGTTTGCCTTTCCTGGGTGATAATCAATCACTAGCTCATAAATTTTTATCAACTCTAACCATCGCCATTGTAGTAGGTTCACATCCTTTTGAGTTATCAAGTACTTTAGACTTTTATGGTCAGTATACACACGACATTTCTCACCATACAAATGATGTCTCCAGATCTTCAATGCAAACACAATGGTAGCTAACTTCAAATCTTGTGTCGGATAATTCTTCTCATGCGGTTTCAGCTGCCTTGAGGCATAAGCTATCACCTTGCCTTCTTGCATAAGCACACGACCCAATCCATTCAAGGATGCATCACTATAAATCACAAATTCTTTTCCCGGATTAGGTTGTACTAAAATTGGAGCCTCAGTCAACAATGCCTTTAGTTTCTCAAAACTCTATTGGCATTTTTCCGTCCATTCAAACTTAACATCTTTCTGTAACAACCTCGCCATCGAGTAGCAATCATGGAAAATCCTTTAACAAACCATCTATAATAACTGGCTAATTTTAGGAAGCTTCTAACCTCAAACACATTCCTCAGCGATTTCCATTCAACAATAGCCGAAATCTTACTTGGATCTACTCGAACGCCATCACCCGAAATAATGTGCCACAAGAATCTGACTTCTTGAAACAAAAAATCACTTTTACTAAACTTAGCATACAACTGCTTGTCTCTCAAGGTTTGCAAAACCGTTCTCAAGTGCTCGACATGCTCGGCCTCATCACGAGAATAAATCAGTATATCGTTAATGAAAACAACCACAAATTTATCTAAGGATGGTTGGAAAATACGGTTCATTAGATCCATAAATACCACGGGAGCATTCATTAAACCAAAAGGCATTACCAAAAATTCATAGTGACCATATCTCGTTCGAAATGCAATCTTTGGTACGTCTGAATCTTTAACTCTCAACTAGTTGTAACTAGGCCTCAAGTCTATCTTTGAAAATACTGTGGCTTCCTTCAGTTGGTCAAACAAGTCATCGATTCCTAGTAAGTGGTACTTGTTCTTTATGGTTGCCTTATTGAGCTGTTAGTAGTCAATGCACAATCTCATTGGACTATCTTTCTTTTCAAAAATAGCACCGGTGCACCCTACGAAAAATAATTGGGTCTTGCGAAACCTTTATCCGTTAACTCTTGTATCTGGAATTTTAACTCCTTTAACTCCATCTGAGCCATCCTATACGAACTAGTCAAAATAGGTGCAGTAACTGAAACTAATTCAATGCCAAACTCAACTTCCTTAATTGGAAGCAATCCGAGCAACTCTTCCGGGAACACATCTGGATATTTGCATACTACCGGCACTGACTCAATTTTCAACTCAGACTCTTTCTTATTCAACACAAAGGCAAGATAAGCTTCATAACCCTTTTTTCAGACATCTTTTAGTAATCATAGAAGAAATCACTACAAGCAAGCTATCCGATTCATCTGATTCAACCCGAAGAATATGACCACTTTCACATTTCAATTCAATGATTTTCCTTCCACATTTTACTACTACATCATGCGTGGTCAACCAATCCATACCAAGTATTACATCAAATTCATCAAACGGTAAAAGCATGAGATTAGCCGGAAAACAATTACCTCTAATCATTAAAGGGCAATTCTTACATACTTTGTCAACTATCACATGCTTGCCTAGAGAGTTTGACACTTTTATCACGAATTCTGTAGACTCAATGGGCATATTCATGCTAGACACCAATTTCACACATATATATGAATGGGTAGATCCCGAATCAATCAATGCAACAACAGAAGTATCATAGAGAGAAAAAGTACCCGTAATCACATCAGGGGATGAAGCCTCTTCGCGAGCGCGAATGGCGTAAGTCCTCACAGGTTCTCTACCCTCTAGTCTCACAGCTGGTTCCCTAGGTGCACTCTTACTACTCATTCCATTTCCCAAATTCTTCTGTGGTCTCCCTCTAGAAGTAGCATTGCTCGATCTTGCACTCTAAAATTTTTCCTTTTCAACTGTTTCAGGACAATCCATGATAAAATGATCATGTGAACCACACTTGAAACATGCTCGACTATTCATCCAGCATTCACCAGGGTGACATCTGCCACAATGTTGACACTCAGGTCTATTAGGTCGAGTGTTACCTACATTCGCTATTGAAGTAGTCTGAGCCTTATGACCCGAATACTGTTTCCCATGGTTCCTGATCAAAAACCCAGCTAAAAACTTGATCGAGTATTAAACTCTCTCAGTTTCTTAGTCGAGGACTGAAATGATTTACCCATCTATCTCTTCTTCAAATATCGAGACTCTAACTCAGCTTTTCTCTTCTCTTTAGCCAATTCCTCGACTTTACAAGCTCTCTCTACTAGCATAACAAATTCTCTAAGTACAAGGACACCAACCAATAATTGAATGTCTTCATCTAATCCATCTTCAAATCTTTTGTACATGATGGCCTCAGCCTATACATATTCTCAAGCATATTTGCTCAGTCTCACAAATTCACGCTCATATTCCGTTACGTCACTCGGCCCTGTTTTAACTCGAGGAATTCCTTCCTTTTCTGATCAATAAATCTTTGGCTAATGTACTTCTTACAAAATTCTTCTTGGAAGAATTCCCAGTTAACTCTCTCTCCCTTGATACCACTGGCACAAGCACCACTGATAAGCAGAGTCTCTCAAGAGGGATAGAATACACTTCATGCGTTCCTCAGGTGTGCATGATAACTCATCAAACACCCAATGGTATTCTCGAGCCAGAACTCTGCCCTCTCAGGGTCATCATCTTTACTAGCTCGGAACTCTTTGGCTCATTGTTTATGAATCTTATCAATTAGAGGTCTATTTAGTCTCACGAAGTCCATACCTTGGGGTGCTATGGGGATAGGTTGAGGAATATGTGGGGTGGAGGGGGTTGAGCGTTCGGGTTCATTCGAACGAACTCTGTATACCAGGCATCCATCATATAGAGAAAGGCTTCCCTACCTCTTTCTCCTCAACTAACTGTAGGGGGTCTACTATCAAACGACGCTGCCCCTTCAGCGGGTGCATGCACGTTACTTTGAACATTATCCGCCACTACTCTGTCGGGATCCATTTACTATATGAAAACACATGTCAAAATCGTCAAAAGTTGTTACACTATCATAATATATATATGGCATGTATATCTAGACTTGTACACAGGCTACACTAGTCTAAGAATAGACTAAATCGTAGCTCTGATACCGCTAAATGTAACACCCCTTACACGTATCCAATGCCGGGACAGGGTTTGAGGCGTCACGGGACTAAAACATAAACATTCACACAAAATTGGGCCATAAAATTTTGTTCAAATTTAAAACTTTTCAATTTCATGTAAATTGTCCCTTATAAGGGCCTACAAGGCCCAAAATATACGTTGGAAGCAACTTGGGACTAAACCGAAAACTTTAGAAAGCTTTGAAAAAACTTAGAATATTTTCTTATTTTGGAGAGTCACATGCCGGTGTAGGTAGGCCGTGTGGCTTGGGACACGCCCGTTTCTCCAGCCCGTGTAACTCTCTGACTGTGACATCATCAACCAAAATAAGGTCACACGGCTAAGTCACACACCCTTAGGCCGTGTGGTGAATTAAATTCTCAAAATTAAGGTTAGACTTCACACGGCTTGGGCACACGCCCATATCCTGAGGTCGTGCCCTCCACAAGGTAGAGACACATGCCCGTGTCTCTGCCTATGTGTTTACTACTGGGCATTCTGTTTTGCATTAATTAGGGTGTAGGGGACACACGGCCGAATCACACACCCATGGGGCGGATCGCGTGTCACACATGGCCTAGACACACGCCTGTATGTCTACCCATGTGGACAACCTTGAGGCTATTTTCCAAGCCATTTGTCACCCTTAAATGCTCATTCACTCACTCATCTTTCATGGCATGCAACATAGTATATTTAGTCACTCAACTACTCATAAACATGATTAATTCATGCCGTTGTAATGTCACCATATCACCTATCCAAACCATCATGCTTTCATATGGCATTCCACACCAATTTCATATTCAATCATCATGCTAACCTACTTTCAATTTACTCAATTATATCATAGTTTTGGTCATACTTATTAGCTATGATTCATTCATTTAGCACATGTCATTCATCACACATCTCATCCATAAGCAATCACTCAAGCTTAATACATTGCATGCATGCATAATTCATTAGGGTTACAACCCAAATAATCAATATGAACCATATCACATGGCCATATACAAAATGAATCAAATATTTCCATAAGCTAACACATTTGACTAGACCAATATGACATATAACAAATAGACCAAGTCTCTATACATGTCATACTCAAAATGTTGAGACTAACTATACCCAAATATCCAGTTGATAGTGTGACCGAGCCTCTGACGTCCTTCGATTCCCGAGCTAGCTTGGCGATACTATAAGAAAATGGGAAAAGAGAGGGGAGTAAGCATAAAGCTTAGTAAGTTCACATGCGAATAAATAACTTATGTGTTATATATATAAATACCAATGACATAACATAGTTTACTTATGTGTTATATATATAAATACCAATGACATAACATAGTTTACTTATGTGTTATATATATAAATACCAATGACATAACATAGTTTACTTATGTGTTATCATAAATTCATAGGCATAACATAAATTTGTAGACATAACATACACATTTTCAATCTTACCAAAAATTCATCACATACCGAGGTTATACATATGAGTTTTTCATACATACCTGTACCAACTCGAATCACATTGTCATATTTCCTCATCATTGACTTACTTGTCGATTAACTCACAAGTTTACCCATTGAACACTCAGAATACTATTGGATACACGGAAGACTTGCACATAGTGCTTCAAACATAGCCACATGATACCTCATCTCACAATCACACATTGCTCACTCTCGAGCTAATCACGGGCCTGCTCACACAAGCTGACATTTAGGACATAACTACTCGGGCTGCTCACACAAACTGACAGATACCCGCAACACATGCGGGGCTACCCAGCCACTAGTAGAACGTACAAGTGTAGCACCTGGATTCACATAATCACATATACACATAATTTCGTGAGCTCATAATAACATAATTCCTAGTGACATGTCACATTGTATCATACATTATTCCGAAGGTTCAACTGGGATTTTCTCGATAACGTATAATCGTCGAACTCGTTCACAATGTTATGCTTATAGACAACAAAGTCGTTCATTCAATCATCATAATAATTAAACATAGAGATTCATAAATAAATAAATACATTTAAACATGATATATCATTGCATTATTTACACATGAGCTTACCTCGATACAAAATATGGACAATTAATTCGATTTAGTCCAAAATCTTGTTCTTTCCCCAGTCTAGGTTCGGACTCCATTTTTCTTGATCTATAATAGCAAATTCAGCTCATTTAATCATCATATTATTCAAATAAGTCCAAAAACTATATTTAGGAAAAATTAAAATTTTACCCCTAAACTTTCTCATATTTACAAATTAGTCCCTAGACTCGTAAAATGAAATGTGTTCATTTTCTTTGTTACCCAAGCCTAGTCGAACCTATACCATGCTCATATCAGCCCCCATTTTCCTTTATTTCACATTTTTATACCTTTTACAAATAAGTCCTTTTCATGCATTTCTATAAGAAATCACTTAGTAAAAGATGTTAAACACACAGCAAACTTTCATATTATTCCATTAAACATCAAAATACAAACATGTCACACATGGGTCAAATTTCATACATGAACCCTAGCTCAAAATATGGCTAGAAATGGATAGATCATGCTTCAAGGACTTCAAAAATGCAACGAACATAAAAAAAAGGGCTAGGGAATATTTACAATCAAGCTTGAAAGTTGAAAGTTGACCTCAGTTACGTTTCTTGGTGGTTTCCAGTCAACAACTTCCAAAATCTTACTCGGATCAACTCTAATGCCTTCCGTCGAAATAATATGTCCCAAAAATCCAACTTCTCGGAGCCAAAACTCGCATTTTCTAAATTTAGCGAATAGTTGGTTATCTCTCAAAGTTTGTTACACAATCCTCAAATGCTCAGCATGCTCAGATTCATCTCGGAAATAAATCAAAATATCATGAATGAATACAACTATGAATTTGTCCAAATACGGTCTAAAGATTCGATTCATCAAATCTATGAATACTACAGGAGCGTTAGTTAATCCGAATGGCATAACAAGAAATTCATAATGTCCGTACCTAGTTCTGAACGCAATTTTTAGCACATCCGAATCCTTAACCCTCAACTGAAAATAACCAAATCTCAAATCAATCTTTGAAAAAAATTGTTGCTCATTTCAACTGCTCAAACAAATCATCAATTCTCGGCAAAGAATACTTATTTTTAATCGTAACCTTGTTAAGCTGACGATAGTCGATACATAATCTCATCGATTCATCCTTCTTCTTTACGAACAGTACTGGTACACCCCAAGGTGAAAAATTAGGTCGTGCAAAACCTCTATCTGTTAACTCTTTTAACTGAGCTTTCAATTCTTTTAACTCTATAGGAGCCATTCTATATAGAGCTATCGATATCAGTGATGTTCCCGGTACTAATTCAATAGAAATCTTAACTTCTCTGATCGGTGGCAACTAATGTAACTCTTCTGGAAATACATCTGGATATTCACAAACCACTAACACTGCCTCAATCTTCGATTCAGATATTTTTATATCCAGTAAATAAGCAAGGTAAGCATCACAACCTTTCCTCACATACTTCTAAGCTAGCATAGTCAATATCACAACAGGCAACGCACTCGAATCATCGGTTTCAATATGAAGAATTTCACTATTATAACATTTCAACTCAATAGTCTTTCGTCTACAGTTTATAATAGCATCATGCAGAGTCAGCCAATCTGTAACACCCCTTACCCGTATCTGAGGCCGGGCTAAGGTACGAGGCGTTACCAGACAAACATACAAATATTAAACTAAAATACGAGCCATAAAATTTTATTCATATTTCAAAGTGTTCATTCTCTTACACAAAGTCCCTTATTTGAGTCTACGGAGCCCAAAACATACTTTAGAAAGGGTTTGGGACTAAACCGAGAACTTACGAAAATCTTGGAAATTTCATGCTTTAAGGCTCCACACGCCCGTGTCCCAAAGTCGTGTTCCATACACGGCTGAGACACATGGTCGTGTCTCTGCCTTCGTGGAATATACCTAGGCTATTTTCCAAGCTTTGGTCAACCTTGATCTCTTACACACTTATACAAAATCAAAAGCATATAACATGGTATTCATTTAATGATTAAACATCCTCAATTAAACCCCAAACATAGCATTTGTATGTCATCATACATGTGTCTCTCATACTCATTTTACCTTGTTTATTATAGTACCACTTATACATTTATACCAAGATTATCATCTTACCAAATATCTTCAGCTTAATCATCAAGCATTCATATTTAAAGCTAGATCATATCTTTATAAAATACCACGATTCAGATGCGCAGAATAACATGTTTGCCTAAAACATTTCAATTCAATTCCATACCCAACAAGCATTACATTGAGACTAGTCATATATATATATACATGTCATGATACATAACATTCTCTTTTTGTTTTCTTATAAACACATATCATTTATTTCATTATATCAATATTTCATATACCATAGTTTCCATGTATTCCACATATATTGATTTTCCTCCTCCTCCTCTCCATTCCACATCCTTAATGTATATAGCATTCTTGTAAGTACGATTTCACAATTTACTAATAAATGTTCACATCAAACTGTCCACACGAGTCATAGTCACTTAATTATTTATAATTCGAGCTACAGAGCTCCAAATTAAGATCCGTAAATTTCCCCTGAAAATAAACTCACATATATTTCCACCATAAAATTTTCATAATTTTTGGTTTAGCCAATTAGTACAGTTTATTCATTAAAATTTCCCCTGTTTCACTTTCTGACAGTTCTGACCTCTCTTCACTAAAAAATAATTATCTCACAGTACAGAACTCGGATAATGTTCTTGTTGATTTATCCTGAAAATAGACTCATTATGGATTTTAAAAATATAATTTTGAGCCTCTAATTATTTTTCTCCAAATTTTTGTGATTTTCCAAAGTGAGAATAGGGGATCACGTAATCATTCTGAATCAGTCTCACAAAAATATAAATATCTCAAAATATAGAACTCCTTTGCTTTCTATATTCCTTTCATATGAAAATATACTCATTAATATTTAATTTGATATCTCATTCAGTCTCTGGTTCAATTTATACTATTTTTAGTGATTTTTCAAAATCACGTCACTGCTACTGTCCAAAACAGTTTTATTACTAATTCACTCTTTCACACTTTCTTTGTATTAACCTCATTTTAACATACATATCACAAATCATTTTCACCACATTTCATACATCACAAGTATAGGCCCATGATCACAAGGTCACCATAAAATCATCCTCATGTATAACTTACTTGTTTATAACCTTACCACATCCTGGTCACTTAATGAACACATCATTCACATAACCAAGTTCCTGCACTTATTCATCACAAAACTCACAAAGCAATACATAGAGAGTCCCCCGTTGAACACTTCGGATCAATCCTTGATACTTGGTGGTTTCAGCACATAGCTCCACCCATCATATAGTTTGGCTCTCTTGCACACATGGTGAACACTTAGTACCACCCATGTGACCTAGCCAGTTTATCTCGTAGCTCTCTTGTCTATATGGTGTCCTTCACTTGGAACCACGCATGCCACCTAGCTACATATATCCCGTAGCTCTCTTGTCTACATGGTGTACACATAGTATCACCCATGCGACCTAGCTACATCATAATGTCTTGTAGCTCTCTTGTACACATGATGTGCACTCAGCACTATACATGTGACCTAGCTACATACCATCTGTATCATCCAATCTTTCCGAAGGTTCAACCGGGATTTCTCTCTCTTTTCCAACAATTTCACCAATCAAGCATATTTCCAATATTTTTATAAAATATCATAATACAAGTAATAGTGATGTATTACTTACATATAAACTTACATCTCATTTAATATCGATGCAATAACATTAAATTACACATTGTCTTATTAAAAATCATATGAACTTACAATTTCCCATAATATCCATAATCATAGAAATCACATTTATGTATGATAATTCAATGCACTTCATGTACCATAGACATATTTTTAAATCAATTCATAAACTTGGCACCATAATCATTTAATTTAACATAATTCAATTAATTCACTAAATTTAACTTTCAAATATAACTTACAGCATTATTGTTGTATTATTATCTTACCAACTTACATACTTTCAACACCTCGGAGATCATAGTAAATATATCAATTTTACATTGAAACATGCATAAATTAATGCTTATTATACATATGAACTTACCTTGATATTAAAACGGCCATTTTACCAACTTTCCCAATTTTCGATTTTTCTCTCATTCTAGGTTCAAATCTCGTTTTCCGGGATCTAAAACATCATATTTTACTTATTTAATTAATGTACTATTCAAAACAGTCCTTAACTCAAACTTTGGAAAAACTACAATTTTGCCCCTAAAATTTTGCATATTTACACTTTTGCCCCTAGGCTCGGGAATTAAACTTAATCCCTTATTCTTATGTTTTATGACATGATGATCACTTTTCCCTTCTATGGCAACATCAAATTCTCACTCTAACATATACTTATGACTATTAGGTATTTTTACCAATTAAGCCCTTTTGCTCGTTTTCACTTAAAACCGAGTAGCACAAGTTGTCTAACATAACTTGAAACCTCATATTGTATCATAAAACACCAGAATACACAAATTTTACATATGGGTATTTTTCCAAATATGAACCCTAGGTTGAATTATTCCTAGCATAAGCTAAATCAAGTTACCGGGACTCCAAAAACGTAAAGAACTTGAAAAACGGGGTTAGAACGGACTTACAATTGAACTTGGGAAGCTTGAAAACCCTAGCCATGGAGTATCCCTTGGTATACACGTCCATGGTGAAGAAGATGAGCAAAATTGGCTTTTAATTTTGTATTTTAATTCATTTTACCCCTAAATGACCAAAATACCCTTACTACTAAACTTTCCAAAAATTCCATCCATGTCCAATTTTTTCCATAACTTAGAAATTGGTAAAATTTCTATTTAAGACCTCCTAATTAATATTTCAAATCAATTTCATACTAGAAACTTCTAGAATGCAAGTTTTGCAACTTATTCAATTTAGTCCCTAACTTCGAATTAAGCACTTTATGCATAGAATTTCTTCACGAAATTTTCACACAATCATGCAATCATATCATAGACCTCAAAATAATCATAAAATAATTATTTATATCTCAGATTTTGTGGTCTCGAAACCTCTGTTCCAACTAGACCCAATTTTGGGCTATTACACAATCCATACCCAAGATCACATCAAATTCATCAAATGAAAAAAGCAGCAAATTAGTTGGAAAACAGTAACCCTACGTCATCAAAGGACAATTCTTTCAAATTTTATTAACTAGGACATACTGGCCTAAGGAGTTTGATATTTTAATCACAAATTTAGTTGACTCAACAAGTAAGCTCTTACTAGACACTAAAGTTATACAGAAATATGAATGAGTCGATCCAGGATCAACCAAAGCAATTACATCAGTGTCATAAAGAGAAAATGTACCGGTAATAACATCTGGTGACGATGCATCCTTGCGAGCACGAATAGCATAGGCTTTAGCTGGTGCTCAAGCTTTGGATCTCACAATAGAATCCTTTGTTGCACCTTTGCTACTAGTCACATTTCCAGTATTTCTAGGTGGTCTCTATAATAGCCCATTTTTAGTCAAATTAGAATAGTGGTTTCAGAACCAAAAATTTCAGGTTAGAATATTTATTTTATTATTATTTTAATGTTTACAGCATGATTGAGTGATTGTGTGAAAATTTCATTAAGAAATTTTATCATTTGAAAGGTCAATTTGATAAAAAGGACCAAATCGCGTAAAGCGTAAAACTTGAGCTTTAATAGCTAATGGTGTTTAATAGCTATAAAACCTTAAATTTAAGGCCCTTATGTTGTAACTAGACCATTTTAGTTGTGAGTGGACAAATATGGGCATGCATTATATGGTTTTCATGAATTATAACTAAGGTTAATTTAGTAATTTGGTTAATTAATAAGTTAAAAATATAATAACATAATATCATCATCTTCATTAAGTGATCACCACCAAAAATTAGGGCTAGAGGAATCGATTTTTATTCCTTTCATGCAGCCAAGCTCATTTTTGCAATTGTAAGTCCGTTTTTGCCCCGTTTTTAATGATTTCTATGTTTTTGTGATCGTTGCAACTAGATCTAGCTAGCCCAGGGACTATTTTGCAAAATTGTTAAAGATTTTGAAAGTTTCCATTGATGAAAATATGTGTTCTTTTATGTTTGATGATGAAATAAGAAATCTTGTTGCTATATTTACATATTTTTAAAGTGATTTTGAGTAAAAATGCAAAATAGGGATTTATTTGTGAAAATGTAAAAATGTGTGGTTAAATGTGTGGAAAGTTGAAAAATGTGGGCTGCTAGGGGATAATAGTAATTTGACTAGCATGGGTTTCTTTTGAATATCATTAATTTGTGATTTTATGAAATAATGACTAAATTGTGAAAAACGTGAAATATTAAGGGCAAATGTGTAAAATGTACTTTGAAGTGTGTTTTAGACTAAATTGAATAGAGGGATAATTAAATAAGTTGAATTTGATATTATATAGATCAAGAAAATTGGAATTTGGAATTAGATCGGGAAAAGACAAAGTACTCAATTAATTGACCAATTTCATTGTTTTCGAACCCGAGGTAAGTTTGTATGTGATAAATTTCATTTTAAAGGTATATTAAATGTTTTGATATTGTATATGTCATGAATACGAGACTTCGGATAAGTACAACAATGACTCTATGATAATTTGGCATTCGAAATCCCGGTTGAACCTTAGGAATAGTTTAGGATACTAGTGACATGTCATTAGAGGATACATTGAGTTGGCTTCGGGCCATGATATTAGCACTTCAGGTGCGAGTTATACCGATGTGGCTTCGTGCCATGATTATCGATTGATTTGGCTTTGAGCCATGATATCAATACTTTGGACATAAGTTCCCTTGATTTGGCTTTGGGCCATGGTATAGGTACTTATCGTGTGAGACCCTTGAGTATCCAACTTCTATTCCGGATGGTTCAACGGGTGAACGATAGATGTGGATGAGTTTGAGATTAATGTTAGATGATACAAGTACGTACATGAATTATATAGGTTTCAAATCGAGGAAACTTGTGAAGGAAGTGTATACTTTCATAATTGAGTATTTGAAAGGTTTATTAATCAATGTAAGCTATATGTTGGTATATTCAAATTATTGAATTATATTTATATGATTGCATTGAGTTTATTTCATACGAGCTTACTAAGCTTTATAGCTTACTTTGTTTATTTTTCTCGAGTTTTATAGTGTTACCAAAGCTAGCTCGAATTCGAGGATCGTTGGAGATCGCTTCACACTATCTATCTACCTCTTGGTACCTAAGAGCTTTGGTATTTTAAGTATATGGCGTGTATAGAGAGTTTGGTCATTTTGGTTATGATTTGATAATGATTTTGGCCATATGAATTTGCATTGTAACTGTTTATAATTTGGTATGTATATATAGCTATGAGTGATGGCTTATTTTGGTATATTTTGTATGTTTGAATCATGTATCTATATGATTATGTCTTGTGAATTGAGTTGGTTAATGGTTGTGTGATGGTTGATGGTAATATATGTTATGAGTGTCAAATGGATGATTTGTGGTTATTGGTATGCTCGTGAAATTAGGCCTAATAATGCATATTTGTTAATGGTCATTTTGATGATTTGAGAAGATAAGAATTGGTATGAATTTAGATGGCATAATGTGGTATTTATGTTTTGCATTGATTTGTGTTGGAAATGGTATAAATCATGCTTGATTTGAAATTGAATTAGATGCTTATTGATGCTATGTTTTGTGCCATATGAACTGGCTTGGTAAATAGCCTATTTTTGTCCACACGGGTAGACACACGGGCGTGTGTCTCAGCCGTGTGTGACACACGGTCAAGTACACGGCCATGTGTCCCCTGGTGTTGAAATTGAAACTAAGTCAGTATGCTTTACGCGGCCTCACACATAGGCGTGTGACTTGGCTGTGTGGCATAAGTCAGTATACCCTACATGTTTGTCACGACCTAGCACACGACCTAGCACACGGGCGTGTATGGCCAATTTTTATGGCACACGGCTAGCCACACGGGCTTATGTGTTGGCCATGTGACCTAAGTCAGAGAGTTACACGTTGTTGGACACAGGCTGGCCATGCACTCCTATTTCGAATGTCCACATGGCTTGTGACACGGGCATGTCTGTTGGCCAAGTGAGACACACAGCCAGGCCACATGGGCGTGTGTCCTCTATTTTTGAGAGAATTTCCTAAGTGTTCAAAAAGTTTCCAATGTTATCGTTTAGTCCCGAACCACTCCCAAAGCATGTTTAGGGCGTCGTAGGCTCGTTATAGGGACTTTGTGCTTGAGTTTGAATAATATTAGCATGAAATGTGAAATTATATGTGAATTGAATGTTTAAATGTTTTATAAGTTCGATAATGCTCTGTAACTATAACACCTCTAACCCATATCCATCGCCAGATTAAGGTCTTGAGGTATTACTGAACAAGAGCACAACTCTGAACATTCACACAAGTCATATTCATATATGTAAATGAAAGTCCAATTAATTGTTAATCATGAATTTATTAATATATAATATAAAAAAATACAAATCATACAATAAACATTTTAATGATATTTGAATAACTAGTAAACATCAATCATTTTAAGTCATATTTCTATACATGTATAAATTAAATCAAATAAAATCTAACACATGACATTTTAGTCATTAACTTATACGGCATTAATAATCCATAAGTGGTCAAATATATTTCAGTAAACAAATAGAACTTATTCACATTTTAACCATAATGAAATGGGACTATTGCTGTAACACCCCAAACCCAGCCTAGACGTTATGGCCGAATCTGGCGCGTCACATTGAAGTGTTCTAGCGAAAGCCATGTTTTCATTGAAAACCCTTCCTTGAAATGAGAACCTTAATTAACTTATATAAACTCTCTTTCAGTTGCGAAAGCTTGTTTAAAACATATAATTTATGAAAACTTGTCATTTTAAAATTAAGTTGCGGAAACGTAGAAAAACAAACTGTGATTTTGGAAACCCATGTTCAACTTCTCATATTTGCAACGCATAAAAACAACAATCCAACTAATTAAAAGGGAGGGCCTAGTTACATTCCAGTCTGAAATTACTTGATAAACTAGAAACTATATGCTCTTTATTAAGAAAAAAACAAGTTCAAGTCGTCTTGCTAGCTGGCCACCTCTAAGTCCCTCCAAACATCGAACCTTCTACTGAGAATCACTTGAGAAAAATAAAAAAGGGGGTGAGTTTTTGAAAACTCAGTGTGTATGACCCTCGATGAGTAATATGCATTAATCAATCCATAAAATCATACATGCAATGCAATGCAATGTAGTGCAACCCACCCCAATAACCCAACCGTTACACATCATATCTGTCCCCCGATACACATCATGTGGGGATATAAATATCGACCCACCCATCCGATACACATTAATGGTAGCCTGGTTGCGGAACTACCTTCATTGCAGCAAGCTGCCAATCACATATTGGGCTTAAAAGCCATCGGTGGACACACGGTTGTCAAGCAACCATGCGATCTTCATATACTTCCTCCGTTCTATAATTCCCAACCTATATACAACCTAAACAGAATATCGTATGTATGCAGCGGATATACATGTAACATCCATAAGTCTTACATTCAACACATAGAGGTACTTTGGTCATTTTCCCACTTAGGGGTATTTCAGTAATTTCTCTTTATTAGGTTTATTACTTACCTTGGCCCATTAGCAAGTCCTCATTTGGCTAAGGTGAGCAGATACGATGCACCAGGCAGGATTCCAGAGAAGAGGAGGTGAGTCATTAAGATCGCTTAAGTACCAAGCTCTCCCTAGATCCAATCCTAGACATGCATATACCCATTACCACACCTTAACCTTATGAATTATCCATGGTCGCAATTAATTAATTAAGTTTTATGTCAATTAAACAGAAATCAGATACTCGACCCAATCAAATAGTGAAACAGGGGAAATTTTAAGAAAAAATCTGGTATTTATTAGCCAAACAAAAAATTCTAAAAATTTTATGGATGAAAGATATATGAGTCTATCTTCAGGGAAAATTAATGGCACTTGATTTGGAGTTTCATAGCTCCATTTATAAATGATTTAGTGACTGTTTCTCAGGAAGACAGCTTGTAGTGAAATTATGATTATGTGGTAAACATTGACAAAAATTTGTTAATGAGTTGCTTATTGATTTCTTATAAGCTTACTATGATCAATAGGTGTGAAAGTCGAATATATATATGTATATATTATATTTTGAAAGTGATGCTCGAATAGTCGAATAATGACTAGTTTAAAATCTTTGAATTTAAGCTCAAGAGCACAGAGGGGCAAAATTTGGATAAGGGAAAAGAGAAAGTAATCGAATAGCCGTTGTAATCGTTTGGCAACATTCAAGGTAAGTTCTTAAGTGTGCCGAATATGTAATGATTTAAGGCTATAAGCCGATTATGGTTATTATGCTTAAGTTGAATTGGATTTGGAAATTTGATGCACTAAATGAGTGTTACAATGAATAAACTGTGCCATATATGTGCTGGTGGAGATATCACGATTTGTGATTATTAAATACCTAAAGGAAACCATGATTTGTATAAAATTATTATTATTAGTCCTTTGTGGTAGCCGAATATGGCTTGGCACTAAAGTGATTAAATGTGAACTTCGATGAGGTAAACTATTAAAAGTGTGGTGCTATAAGACTATGGGCTAATACGATATGTGGATTCATTCTGTAAAGTAAATTATTAAGGTATGTGATATGTACTTATGCATGTTAAATCGATTGGAATTGAATTATGAATGTGAATTGCGAAGCATAGGTAAAAATGCCTATGACATATATGTGAGTAAGGGTAAAACCATCGTAAATTATCGATAAGGATGGGCTATGTGCGGAACCATCTTATAATTGCTAATTTGAAAGGTTGTGTTTGAATCAGTGAGCCATATGTATATATTAGATGAATCATGACCTTTTGGTTCTACTTGAATTAAGTTGTGCGATAAATAATTTATGTATATGACTTATAGTCGAATGGTCACTATGGGTTAAGTTTGAATGGTGAAATGGATATGTGATATTTATGAATGACTTTTGAACCGAAATGTAAACGATGGTGTTCATATGGAGCTTATACCCGAATGTTGCAAATGACTACGAATGTGATATGTTGAATGAGATGTATTAATATATGATTAAATATGCATGATATTTGATGTGTATTCGGGTTAAATCCCGCAGGCTTCGTACTGGTATTATATCCGGGATAAATCCCGCAGCCCTAGTGCTGGTATTATATTCGGGCCTTTGTGCCTAGCAGGCTTCGTGCCGGTGATGTGTATTCGGGCCTTCGTGCCTAGCAGGCTTCGTGCCGGTGAATTGATATGTTATGTAAATTTGGTGTTCCTTATAAGATAAGGGTTTAGCCGAATGTTAAAGATGAAATGATAGTGTATTGTATCATGCTTATATGGCCTAATGGCAAGTATAACATGTTGGTAAAAATGCAATATGCTTTTATAATCGAATGATAAGTTTGAAATGAACGTGAGTGAAATGTTATGCATAAGCTATCAAATGCTAAGTGTGAAAATGAGATGAAAGAAAAGTGTTTGAGATGTATAATTATATACGTTCGAATGATGTTAGTACTTAATTGATATGAATATGTTATATGGAACTTGTTGACTTGATTATTCGGGCCTTTGAGCTTAGCAAACTATAATGCTGGTGAGATACTATTCGGGCCTTCGAGCCTAGCAGGCTATAATGTCGATGAACTGATATCGGGCCTCGAGCCTAACAGGTGAAATGGCGGTGATTTGAGAAAAGTCCATGACTAAGGTACCTCATGTTAGGTTGACAAATGAATACATTCAGTACGTTAAGTGGGCTAGGTACGCATTATGTACTCATATGTGAGTTTGATCTGCAATGAATCATAAGCGTGCATTGTGATACATACGTGAATAAATGTTATAACTATATCTATGATCATGATACACCGGGTCAGGGTGTGAAAGTATGTGAAAGTATTCGATTTAATTATGTTATACGAATTCAGATTAAGTGTGATAAGAATGCTGAACGTGCATTATGTGTTTGTGTGTATTCGGCCAGATGGCAATATACCTAGAATATGGCCACTTAAGAAATTGAATAATCGAAGTATAATTGCGTTTATTTGTTTGCATTGCTTAAGACTTACTAAGCTTATGAAAGCTTACTCCGTTGTTACATTCCTCTATTTTATAGATTGTTTACTTCGGTTACCTGCTCGGGTTGGAGTTCGCCGGAGATATTATCACACTGTCGAGCTCATGCTATTGGTATAAGTAAATCCTACTATTTTGAGTCTATGGCATGTATAGGGTTTTAATGTTGAGTATGTGATATTATAATTTAGCCAAAGGTGTTGGCTAGTGATGTTTTGGGCCTCGTAAGCCCATATATGGGACAGATTGCATGTGAAAAGAAAAGTTTTAAATTGATTGAAATTTTTCGGCACTATTTTTGTGTGATTGACTGAGTTTAAGTCGGGCAACACCTCGAACCCTGTTCCAGCGAGGGATACGGGTGAGTGGTGTTACAATTTCCATCACTTAACATCAAGTTGCCAATTTTGCCTATAATAGGCCCAACAGCCCATCGGGCCCACTTAGCCATCCTGGCTTGGTTGGCCAAAACACGACCCAAGTTCATGGAATCGCCCATGGGGCCTCAGATAACCTATTGATTTCCCCCTTACGAGTGTTTGCGCACTCGCAAGACTACCGTAGCCAAACTTTCAGCTTTTTGGCATTTTGGCTTTTGCCGATCTACTATGTGTGTGTAGTGTATGTATACACCTGGTAATAAAGTGTGCTGCGATACCCCTTACCACGAACCTACAATCGATATCACTCAATGATTACTCACATATACTTATCGAATACTTTACCAAATGCTGAAGTCTCACCTTAACCTTACCTGAAATGCCAAGTCTTAATAGCTTTTCCTTGATAATTAATCATGAGTGCTACCCAGATCTGCATTAACCTTTATCGTTAAAAACATATTGGGTGACTTGTATCCAGCATATGTCACCCTTTTCTACTAAAGCCTATTCGGCCAACCTTTACCGAAGTAAAGAACACTTACCAAAGTTTCAACACCTAGGGAGCAAATCGGCAGAAATCCAAAAGATTGGGATTCGATACTAATCCTACCAAAACCGATTAGAAGAAGTGAGGGACAAAGTGATCTATACTAGCAAAACCGATTGAGAGAGTGAAACACTTACACTAGAATCGGTCGAAGTAGAAAGAGTAGTGGCGGCACAGAGGATATTCAGTTCTTGAGACATGTATGGTGATAAAGGTTATTCGGCACAAAGAAAAGTAGAAATCATTTAAAACCAGAGGTGAATCAAAAACAAAACTTTGAGTAGGGAAGAGTGGAGAATCGGCAAAAAGAAAAAGAAAGAAGAACAAGGGATTTTTGACTTTTAGATCTTTGGAGAAAAAGGTATTTTCTGGCAACAAGGTGAGGGAAAATTCGGTATTAGCCTGGCAACCTCACATTCGACATCTATATATAGCCTCTAGCCGAATTTCCTACCCCCTAATCCCCGATTCGGCTCCACCTATTTACACTCCTCATCTCCTAATTTTTCTCCCTGATAACTCCTTAATCCCCTCCTCAAATTTCTCCTCTTATCAGTCCCTACAGAGTTCACATTCAACGCCACCACTGTCCATCCCTTAAGCAAAAATACATCTTTCCTTTGAGCAAGGAGGGATTCGAACCCCTTACCTCCTTGCCTTGGATGTTACGCCAAGGCAAGCTCCATAGATCAACAAGCTAGGAAAGCTCCCATCCTCTTCCAACACTCGCCTACATGACCTTTTCCGCAATCAGCACAAGGTGGCACCCCTGGATTAACAGCAGGGGCCCCTACTCTAGCTGGCCTATTTACTCTAGCCCTAGCCCTACGCCTCTGTCCAACACCAAGAGTCTCAGCTTCCCTTTTATTCTTACCCTTTTCTTTTTCTCCATTTAGGCACTCAATGTGCTTTACCTCCTCCGCTATCTTTACTTTCTCTACCAACTCTGAGAAAACTCGCTCCCTTTGTGGAGCTATCAATACTCTGAGGCTGTCTCTAAGTCTATCCTCAAACCTAACGCAACGCTCATAGTTCGTTGCCACCATAACTCCTGCATACATACTAAGGCGTAGAAATTCTGCCTCATACTTCGCTACATATTTGTTTCCCTAGGTCAAGTTTAGGAACTTCTTCCTTCTAGCATCCACATAACTCGCACCTACATACTTCCCTTGGAACGCAATTTTGAAGAGCTCCCAAGTGACCTGCTCAGGTTAGGTGCCCTCTTTCACTGTCAGCCATCACTGGTAAGCTTCTTCCCTAAGTAGTGACACTACCCCTTTCAACTTTTGTTCAGGTGAATAATCCAAGTCCTCCATTATCCTTTCAGTGGCCTCCAACCAGTATTCAGCCACATTAGGAGCCACACCAGCCATGCCCTTAAAGATCTCAGCCCCATTTGATCGAAGTCACTCCGGAATTGACCCCAATTTCCCGTTCCATTATTGAGCCCTGCAACCCTTTCCAAAATCCTCAGCATTGCCTGCGACAATGTATCTTTCCCTGCGGCCCGATCATATAGTCCAGTTTCAGCCACGGGTGAGGCCAGAGCCTCTTTTACTCCAACATTGGGCATATTGTCCGATGTCGACAATTCAACTCTAACACTTTCGTAGCCTCAGCCACAGCCTCTTGCACTTGTTCTAGCACTCATCATTGTCTCACGTGTTATCTGGATTAGAAATTTTATGAAGTTTTAGTTAGTTTTACTAATTAAACCGATGTTTTATGGAAGTATTAAAAGAAGGTTGTTTTCGTAAATCCTATACAGTTCCAAAGTCCTACGGGCTTCAGTTTCAATCTAAAAAAAACTTAGCATAATCATCTAAAGTAGCCCACTAACTACCTACATTATATCAAATTACAAAAGCTTAAGAATAAAGGAACTTACTTGGTTCAACGTCGGAGACTTGGTGTACTGCACATCAAGAATTTTTTTCTTCCAAAACATTGTGATCTGAATTTTTTTTAAAACAAAACCAAAATAATAAGGCCCGCTTCACAGCCTGAGTTTTGTAACCTGGGCTTTGATACCACTAAATGTAACACCCCAAACTCGGCCCGAACGTTATGGCCAAATCTGGCGTGTCATATTGAAGTGTTCTAGCAAAAACCTTGTTTTCATTGAAAACCTTTCCTTGAAATGAGAACCTTAATTAACTTATAAAAACTCTCTTTCAGTCGCGAATGCTTGTTTAAAACATATGATTTATGAAAACCTGTCATTTTAAAATTAAGTTGCAGAAACGTGGAAAAACAAACTGTGATTTAGGAACCCATGTTCAACTTCTAATATTTGCAACGCATAAAAAAACACAATCCAACTAATATTAAAAGGGAGGGCCTAATTACATTCCAGTCTGAAATTACTTGATAAACTAGAAACTATATGCTCTTTTAATAAAAAAAACAAGTCCAAGTCGTCTTGCTAGTTGGCCACCTCTGAGTCCCTCCAAACAGCGAACCTTCTATTGAGCATTACCTGAGAAAAATAAAAGAGGGGGTGAGTTTTCGAAAACTCAGTGTGTACTACCCTCAAAGAGTAATATGCATTCATCAATCCATAAAATCATACATGCAATACAATGTAGTGCAACCCACCCCAATAATCCAACCGTTACACATCATCTCCGTCCCCCGATACACATCATGTGGGGATATAAATATCGACCCACCCATCTGATACACATCAATGGTAGCCCGGTTAGGAAACTACCTTCATTGCAGCATGCTGCCAATCACATATTAGGCTTAAAAGCTGTAGGCGGAGCCACGGTTGTCAAGCAACCATGCGATCCTCATATACTTCATCCGTTCCATAATTCTCAACCCATATGCAACCTAAACAGAATATCGTATGTATGCAGCGGATCTACATGTAACATCCATAAGTCTTACATTCAACACATAGGGGTATTTTGGTCATTTTTACCCTTAGGGGCATTTTGGTAATTTCTTTTTATTAGGTTTATTACTTATCTTGGCCCGTTAACAAGTCCTCGTTCGGCTAAAGTGAGCAGATATTATGCACCAGGTAGGATTCCAGAGAAGAGGAGGTGAGTCATTAAGACCGTTTAAGTACCAAGCTCTCCTTAGATCCAATCGTAGACATGCATATACCCATTACCACACCTTAACCTTATGACTCGTCCACGGTCGCAACTAATTAATTAAGTTTTATGTCAATTAAATAGTTATCAGATACTCGGCCCAAAACCCCTTACAAAGCCAAACAAGTCTACATACATGTATATGGCCCACTAGGCCCAATCTCATTCATATGGCCCATTAGGCCCAAATCACATTCATATACATGCTTTCATATAATTTCCATCACTTAACATCAAGTTGCCAATTTTGCCTATTATGTGCCCAACATCCCATCGAGCCCACTTAGCCCATCCTGGCCCGGTTGGCCAAAACACGGCCCAAGTTCATGGAATCACCCATGGGGCCTCAAATAACCTATCGGTTTCCCCTTTAAGAGTGTTCGTGCACTCGCAAGACTATCGTAGCCACACTTTTGGCTTTTTAGCATTTTGGCTTTTCGGCATTTCAGCTTTTGCCGATCTACTGTGTGTGTGTAGTGTATGTACACACCTGGTAATAAAGAGTGTTACGATCCCCCTTACCACTAACCTACAATCGATATCACTCAATGATTACTCACATATTCTTATCGAATACTTTACCAAAAGCCGAAGTCTCACCTTAACCTTACCTGAAATGCCAAGTTTTAATAGCTTTTCCTTGATCAATAATCACGAGTGCTACCCAGATCTGCATTAACCTTTATCATTAAAAACATATTGGGTGACTTGTATCCAGCATATGTCACCCTTTTCTACTAAAGCCTATTGGACCAACCTTTACCGAAGTGAAGAACACTTACCAAAGTTTCAACAGCTAGGAAGCAAATCGACAGAGATCCAAAAGACTGGGATTCGATACTAATCCTCCCAAAACCGATTAGAAGAAGTGAGGGACAGAGTGATCTATACTAGCAAAACCGATTGAGAGAGCAAAACACTTACACTAGAATCGGTCGAAGTAGAAAGAGTAGTGGTCGCACAGAGGATATTCAGCTCTTGAGACTTGTATGGTGAAAAAGGTTATTCGACACAAAGAAAAGTAGAAATCATTTAAAACCAGAGGTGAATCAAAAAGAAAACTTTGAGTAGGGAAGAGTGGAGAATCGACACAAAGAAAAAGAAGGAAGAATAAGGGATTTTTGGCTTTTAGATCTTTGGAGAAAAAGGTGTTTTCTGGCAACGAGGTGAGAGAGAATTCGGCATTAGCCTGGTAACCTCACATTCGGCATCTATATATATCCTCTAGCCGAATTTCCTATCCCCTAATCCCCAATTCGGCTCCACCTCTTTACACTTTTCATCTCCTAATTTTTCTCCCTGACAACCCTTTAATCCCCTCTTCAAATTTCTCCTCTTATCACTCTCTACAGAGTTCACATTCAACGCCACCACTATCCATCCCTTAAGCAAAAATAAATCCTTCCTTTGAGCAAGGAGGGATTCGAACCCCTTACCTACTTGCCTTGCATGTGACGTCACTTGCCATTCCACCACAAGGCTTTTTTGTGTCCAATTCTTCCTTCATTTATTTAAAAGCCAACCTACTTGCCAACATGGTTCTTTTAATAATTAAACCATAATTTTCTTCACCCCTAAGTTCGAACTCAAACCTTAACCAAGACCTACTATCACATAATTAACACTTGACTAGGAATGTTAAACATAATTTTTATCAAAACTGAAAAAAAAAATGAAAGTTCGGGATTTCGGGATTTTTTTTTGGGCGTTACGGTTGCCGAACATCAATAATGATGCTAATCAAGCTTAGTTCACATATTAAAAGTATACTTAATCATTTGTTTATAGTTAACCATTTTCTAACACAAATAGCGACTTGAAATGCACTCATTTTACATGCCAAAATGCATATACACAACTAATCTTTTTATCACCAAGTCAGACATTTAAACATTTTATAAAGCGTATATACTCTTGAATATCACCTGTCTAATACATATTATACCTTAGTTAGCTTAATAACCATTATTTACCTTGTGGTCAACGCATATAAACCAAACTCCTTAACATTACATATATTGGACATACTTTCTATTTAAGTCCAAACCAAGGTCAATTGTATACATAACCATGGGCATTATAATCAACCGTATTCATTATCTCATTTTAACAAAGCATATCAACCAACTTCACACATATTTATATATACAAATACTATAGCTGAATCAACTAATATACTTACGAAAAGGTATATTTATTTGTACCATGACCGATACATCATATACTTAGATATATAAATGCAAAAGCTGAATCATCAATCAATTTATTCAATACATAAATCCAACATCACACTGAATATACTTGTCAACCAAATTTAACTATTACTATCATCATAAGTCATAACTGAATCATTTTAACTAAGAATGACACAACAACATAATTCATACCATATGTATACCATGTCCAACCCTTTCAAACCTCATCCAAATCATCAAGAAACTTCAACGTACAAAGGCACTTATCACATATACTTCTATCCATGGATAACTTTAGCCGAACCATTCACATGCACATCCTAAGTCATCAACCATTTTTAAAGCATATAGTACCTAACACAAATATTATACATTCATAACACATAACCTCATGACTAAAATGAACATAAACCATACTTAGCATAACCGAATTCAAACATAAAAGATTAGCCATTTTCGCATGGCTTAGATTACACACAACCAAAATCCAACAATTCAAAATGTAATCCAACCTATACATACCATAGGTCCGAATATTCAGCTTATAAATACTGAAGACAGTCAATAGTGTGATAAGCTTCTCTGGCGATTCTCGAGCTCGTAACATGAATCCAAAATCTATAAAATACAAAACAAACATACATACACAAAGTAAGCTTTTATAGCTTAGTAAGTCATAAGCAAATAAACCATTCAAGGACATAATCCATAATTTAAACTATATCAAATTGTACTATCATATTCAAATTAAACTTCAATCTTATGATTTAACATTTATCTTATACTTTCACATATAACTTATTTATGGCAGTATACATATATATATTATCAAAGCATATTTCGGTTTCAAAGCTCAATCATTAAATGACCGCGTACATTATACACATAAACATATACTCATGAATTAAAATATAGTTTCTTATGCATAAGCATAGCAATGATCGAATGAACACTTATATATATATATATGGATACATTAACAAACTATCATTCAATGGCTAAGTCAAAACATCTTTATCATACCAAATACACGTACACTTATATGCATATACTCGTAAGTCAAAGTATAACAATCACACATATATGTATTTATATCAATGGCCGAACATACCACTAATTGCACATATTCAAAAATCAGTTCAATAATACTCATATTATTTATTCACAAAGCCGTATACATTTTCCACATTCACTTACATTATTTCTTTACTTCAAATATGAGTTGCAACAAATATTAAGTAACTTACTTACCTTGTTCAAGTAGGTGATAAACCAATTCATACCTGACCACATTAGCTCATTTTGCACATTCGATCACAACTTATCGATGCCCGATGAGCTATTCGAAATTAAATAGTACACACAGATAATCACACATATCATACAATGCCAACGTCCCAGACATGGTCTTACATGTAATCACATATCGATGCCACTGTCCCAAATAGGGTTTTACTCACACACATATATCAGAATCACATATCGATGCCAACGTATAAAACGTGGACTTACTCGCACACATATATTGAAGTCACATATCGATGCCATGGTCTTAATCGCACATCACATATCGAAATCACATATCGATGCCAACGTATTAAACGTGGTCTTACTCGCGCACATATATAAGAATCGCACATCAATGCTATGGTCTTACTCGCACATCACATATTGTAATTCACATGTTGATACCTCATATACATCCTTGTATCAACTTTAAATTGGTCAGAGCATACATATGTTCATTAACAAAATTATCATTTCCTACCAAGATCATAATATCATCATATAATCGAATATACATATATATATATATACATATCCATGATTCATACTTTAACATCACATACATAAACATATCTTATTTAGCCGAATATAAACTTGCAATTTATATACAAATAATCAATATTTTAACATGTATAGCTTATGTCACCACTTTCAATACTAGAACTCATTCATTACTTTATCATCAAACGTAAATTATTTTCATTACTCAATGTTGATTCATAATTTACTTCATATTATTACAACTATTTATTGATCACATATATATATTAAAATTTAACCACATCTATTTGCTTATAAACTTACCTCAGACAATATAAAACGGAATAGGACGGCTAGTCGACAACTTTCATTTTTCTCCTGATCCAAATCTGATTCGTTTAGTTCTTGATCTAAAAATATTTAAATTAAACTCATTCAAACATATTTTCATTCAATTTAGTCCAAAAACACATAAATGGGCAAATTACCATTTTACCCCTGATATTTTACACTTTTTACAATTTAGTCCCTATTGGACAAAGCACAAAATATGCAAAATCTCAACATACCCATGTTAGGCCGAATGTTCCTAGTACTCATAAAAGTCCATATATTTCATTTGTTTCACATTTTAGTCCCTCAAATTATTATTTTTCCACTTTAGTCTTAATTACTCAAAATCATCAAAAACTCCAATACAAAACATGTTAATCCAAAACATATCTTTCATATGTCATTATCAAATAAAAAAAAATCACAAGCTTTCAACAATGGCATAACTCAAAATATTCAAGAAAATAAAAAATTCAAGCATGGGTTTACTAGTACTCGAAGCAACGATCTTAAAAGCGTAAAAATTATCAAAAATCGAGTAAAAACGAACCTTGAATCAAGCTTGGAAGGTGACCGAATATTTGAAAGCTTCAAACCCCATTTTCTTTTCTTTTGTTTTAATTTTTTTATGTTATAATATAACATATATTACTTAATGTTTAATTTACATTTTTAACCTTAATAAAATAATATGGAAACTATATAATATATGCCTAATGCCGTCCATTCATTTGGTTAATGGCATAATTCCAACATTAAACCTCCATATTAAAAGAACAACAACAATTTGGCCCTTTTACAATTAACCATTAAATTTTCATTTTAAGCGATTAAGTCATTTTATTTAATTGGGCACTCAAACGACAAAATTAAATCACAAAAATTTCATAGATATTAATTCACACATAATAAACACAGAAAATAATTTTAAAATATTTTTTGACTCAGATTCGTGGTCCCGAAACCACCATTCCGACTACGGTCTAAATCAGGTTGTTACAGTAACCCTATTCCGGCATTGAATATGGGTGAGGGGTGTTATAGTCTCCCTCTGGCAGATGTATTACTAGGCCTTATATTTAGAAATTTTTCTTTCTCGGGACAATCACGAATAAAATGATCTTGCGAGCCACATCTGAAACAGGCCTTAGTATTCATCCAACAATCTCCAAAATGCTGTCTTCCACACTGTTGACACTTAGGTATGTTGGTTTTGACACTACCAACACTCAATATTGAAGTGGATTGAGCTTTTGAACTCGTGTGTTGCTTCCCACGATCTCTGTTAGATACCCTACTGAAGCTGTCGAACAGTTCTAATAATCCCTTGATTTCTTTGAACAAAAATGATAAGGTTTACTCATTGACCTCTTCCTCGAATCTCTAGCCTCAGATTCGACTTTCCTCTTTTCTTTGCTGAGT
This sequence comes from Gossypium hirsutum, assembly GCF_007990345.1. NCBI lineage: Eukaryota > Viridiplantae > Streptophyta > Magnoliopsida > Malvales > Malvaceae > Gossypium > Gossypium hirsutum. Next base: position 38,166,332 of record NC_053432.1, read on the forward strand.
TCCTCGGTTTTGCAAGCTCTATTGACTAAAACAACAAATTCTTTCAATTCCAAAATTTCGACTAGAACTTTAATGTCTTCATTCAACCCATCTTCGAACCGCTTGCACATAATTTCTTTAGTAGAGAGACACTTTCGAGCATACTTACTTAATCTTACAAATTCTCTTTCGTACTCGGTCACAGTCATACGACCATGTTTCAACTCCAGAATTTCTTTATACTTTTGATCAATAAACCGCTGACTTATTTATTTCTTTCTAAATTCAATCTTAAAGAATTTCTACGTGACTCACTCTCTTGGCACCACAGATATCAAAGTGTTCCACCATTGATACGCAATTTCTCTTAGAAGTAATAAATCACATTTAACACATTCCACTGGTGTACAAGATAGGTCATCAAATACTCGTATTGTATTCTCAAGCCAAAACTTGGCTCTCTTAGGATCATCATCAACAGTAGCTCTAAACTCTTCAGCCCATACTTTCCAATTTTAAACACAGGTGGCTTGTTCATACGCAAGGTTTCCAAACCTTGAGGAGCTACGGAAACCGATTGAGGAATAGGTGGGAGTGGAGGTTGCTGAACAGTCGAATTAGTTCGGACAAACCCAGTGAACCATTCATTCCTCATTCGGAAGAAGGCTTCTTTAGCCTCTCCTCCCTGACTCTCAGATACAAGTCTTGATTCAGACTACGCTACTCCATGAACGGAGGCTGGCGCATTACTTTCTACATCATCAGCAACTGCTCGATTGGGATCCATTGCTATATAAAAACATGATTTAAAACTATCAGGAGATATCACACTAACACAGGTTAAGTATGGCACGTATAGTTAGACTCACACACGATATGTTAGTCTAAGAATCGACTAAACTGTAGCTCTAATACCAATAAATTAACACCACTAAACCATATCCGTTGCTGAAATAAGGTTATGAAGGATTACCAAACTTAATTCTTTAACAATCAAACAATTTGAATACAATTCTCATTCCAATTAAAAACCATTCAAATACAGTCACATAGTCCCTAACACGAGCCTTCGGGGCTCAAAACAAGCATTAAAAGTGGTTCGAGACTAATTCGAATACTTAAGGAATTTTTTTTGGAAAACATAGAAATTTTTTCAAAATAAAGGGGACACATGCCCATATGGCCTAGCCGTGTGTCTCACACAACCAAAGACATGCCCGTGTCACAGGCCGTGTGGACATTCGAAATGGGATCACATGGCCATGTCCCAGCTTGTGTCTGACCCCGTGTAACTCCTTGACTTGGGTCACATGGCCAACCACACGTCTGTGTGACTAGCCCGTATACCCTTTGAAATGGCCTCACACGCCCGCGTGCCAAGCCGTGTGCTATGCAATGTGAAAACTAAAGGGTATACTAACTTATGCCATACACACAAGTCACACACCCGTGTGCTGGGCCGTTTCAAGCTACTAACTTGGTTTCTAAATAAGTACCAAGGGACACATGGTCGTGTTAGCTAGCTATCTGTCACACACAGTTGAGACACACGCCCGTGTCTTTGCCCATGTGGACAAAAATAGGCTATTTTTCAAGCCATCCTTCTCACTTAAACTTGCATTCAACAACACATACCAATTAGCTTAAAAACATATCATCAATGGGCATTCAAATCAATCTCAACCAAGCCCAAATCATGCTATACCAATACCAACAACCATAATGCTCATAACATCATAATTTCCTAAATCAAAACATACCAATATCACCTTCAAGAATTCACATAATTGGTCAGTTTCATATATGCATTGTTTTGCCTAATACTTAACATGCTAAATCATTCTCAATTTCAACCAGTTGCTACCTTCATTACCAATCCTCACCAAGGCATTCACAAAGAAAATATAAACCATAAATAAAAGGCCATTTACACATATATAGATACCAAGTATACCAAAATAAGCCAAATCACATCGCTATACACATAACCAAAACATACACCATTTACAAGCCAAATCAATTGGCTGTATACATTATAAACATATAGACCATATTAACCACAACACCTATACATGTCATATAACCAAGTACACAAGTTCAAAAGTACTGAAATAACTGCTGAATAGTGTGATGAGATCTCTGACAACTTCCAATCCAAGCAAGCTTCGAAATCACTATAAAACACGAAAAAGTAAACAGAGTAAGCTATTAAACTTAGTAAGCTCGTATGGCTAATAAGTATAACTTACCATTCATTCACAATTTAAGTAATTTAAACATAATAGACTACACTGAACTTAGTCACAAGGTTAACATATATTCATCCACACAGTAAATCATGAAACTCACAAATTTCATGGTTTATGTACATACCTGCGCTGATACGTATCAATCTCTTACCCTTTCATGTCATCAATAAACCCATTGAATCGTATACTCTGGAATCTCGCACTTAGCATGGTCGAAACCATCTCAATCTCATATCTCATATATAAATGCTCATCTTGAGCTATCATCGGGCCTGCTCACACAAGCTGACGGTCAAGACGTAACTACACGGTGCTACTCACACAATCTGATGAGTAACCACAACACATGCGAGAAAACTCAGCCAGTGGTAGAACGTACAGACTAGCACCCAAAACATAATAACCCCATGTCAGTTGTATCCTATCTATTCCTAAGGTTCAACCAAGATTTATACATTGCTGATAACTTGTCGAGAGTTTTTGTGGTGTCTTATCATCACAATTATATCAATTAAGCATTCAAATATGTATAATTTAATGCTTATTAAACATACGAACTTACCCCGATCACAAAAACGACATAATCAGATCGACTAGTCCAAAACTTTATTTTTCCCTTGATCTAGTTCTGTACGAGGCTTAACTTGATCTAAATAAAACATTCAATCCATTTAGATTACATTTTATCCAATTCAGCCCAAAAGTACACATTTTTGCAAATTTACACTTTTACCCCTATTATTTTAACTTCTTTACAATTTAGTCCCTAGCTCATAAAAATGCAAATTCATGCAATTGAGTCCACACCCATGCTAGCCGAATTTCACCTATACTCATAGTAGCCCGTACATTTCATTATTTCACACTTTTACTACGGAATTTATCACATTTCTTAATTTAATCCCTAATTTTCAATTTCATTCAAAATCAGTTGACGAATATTGTTTATCTAAGAACAACCATCCATTTTCTATCATCAAACACCAAAACACATACACATTCATAAATGGTAAAACTCTAGGCTTTTAACAGTTTTGCAAATTAGTCCCTGGGCTAGCTAGATTAAGCTACAACGACTCCAAAAACATGGAAGTCATTAAAAACGAGTTCAAAATCACTTACATGCAAGCACTTGAAATTGTCGAACCAGGAAACCTTAGCTATGGCTATTCTCCCTTCTAATTCCGATGGAAAAATAACATGAAGAAGATGATACATATTTTCTTTCCTTTAATTTAAGTTAATTTTATTAATTTACTATTTTAACCTTAATTATAACCTTTGAAAAACACATATAGAATGTCCATAATTTTCCACTCATGCTATTAATGGTATAATTACAACATAAACCCTCCAATCATTTAATTTCATAGCTATTAAATCCCTTTAGCTTATGGAACTCCAGTTTTGTACTTTATGCAATTTAGTCCTTTTTATTGAATTGAGCATTCAAATGATAAAATTCTTAACAAAATTTTCATATGACTCTATAAACATGTTATAAACCTTAAAATAATAATAAAATAAATATTTTAAACTTGGATTTATTGTTCCAGAACCACTGATCTTATTTGACTAAAAACGGGGTGTTACACATTTCATATGCATAACATCAACCTTGACTACAAACTAGTGCATTTAAACATAGCTCTTTTGGAATCAATCACATAATCAACCACTGCATAAGAAATTACATACTTTGATTTATTCCACCTTTTCAAGGACATAAGCACATTACCAATTGAGCACTTACAGCTTCAATGTATTCCGTTAAGATTAAACATGATATAATTCAATCACCAACTTGGCACAAGCCTAAGCACTAACAACAACACATGTTATCATAATTGAATATAATTCATGTGAACTTAACATAAATAACCATTATACTTGAGCATGATTCAATTGGATTTATCTTCATTCATAACATATCATGTTTTCCATGTATCACTAGTTCAATAAATTTCATACATACATGCCTTGGTTCATATTAAACACTTACCATATCCACAAGCTAATGATTAAACACATAACTTAGCGATATCATCACATGGTAAGATATGGTACATAAACATAGCATGTAACATCCTGATTTTCGGGTTTTTCGCGATTCCTGATATTTTAAGTAATTTTCTAAAATTTGGTATGTGATTATGGAATTCATAATTTGGGTGTGTAAATGGGCTTATGGAAGGCTTATGAGTTGGCCAAAACCCGGTTGAATTTTTAAATTTTGGACTTAGGAGTTAGGGGTTCTGGCTAGGTGCCTTTATATTAAGTTGTGGGTAAAGTGTATCACAAAAAGAGCTTTGGTAGAGTGGCAAGGGTGACGCCACTAAGCTCCTAAAAAGGTGGCGTGTGGAGCATAAGGGAAGGCCTGGGATTGATTCCCTATGTTGGTAAATAAGAGTATTTATTTTTATTTTTATGTGCAGGAAGGGTAAGTGTTGGAACCTAAGTGGATTCTGTAAGAGGAGAGTTGGATCAAGTCAAACGCATGGATTAAGGAGGGATAAGGGGAGAGATTTTAGGGATTTGAGAGAAGGATAGAGCTTAGCCGTTTAGAAGGGGTTAGAGAGGGGAATTCAGCAGAAGGGTATTAGGTTAGTAATTTCGGCATTAGGGTCTTAGCTGTGCCGTTTTCTCCTTTGTTTTAGTTTTTCTCTTCTTTTTCTTCCCTAGCCGAATCTACCATCCTTCCTCTCATCTTTTCTCCCTTTTATTTTTCAAAATCCAGCCTATTACTTTCCTCTACTTATTTATTATTTCTTTCTTTAATCTCTACTTATGTCGAAATACCGCAAAAAGCCGAAATCAGTGAAGATAGGTGGGTGCCGATTCTTTGTGACCAGCAACCTTTTCTTTCCTTTTCAATAGTTGGCGTTCAATTCCTTTACCTTTTAGGCATCTGGATTCAAGAGGAGGAAGACTGTGGTAAGTGTTCAAACTCTAAACAATTCCTAGTGTAACTATGGCCAAAAGCCGAAACCCCTCTGGTTTAGGGAGGTGGCCGAATGTGGGTGTAGGCCTTATGGGGTCTTCTTTTAATATTTTTGGTTTATTTATTGAAGGAGCAGCAAGGTGTAATGTCGACTTGGAGTAGCTTGGATCACCGGAGTGGCTAGACCTAGTCATCAATCGCGACAAAGGTAAGATTCCTAAGGCCATTATGGATGGTGGCCGAATGTGTAAGTATTAGTATTAGATGATTTGAGGTTTGGTTCAATTATGGGAAGCTGATTATTAACGATGGATTATAGGAGAAATCGTGTAGGAGATCTCGTCGAGGAATATCGCCAAACAGGTGTGTAACGAACCCTTTTCATAGCTTAAAGCGATAAATACCGAAAAGCCGAAAAGCTGAAATGCCGAAATTCTGGCATTTCGAGGACTTGTGAGCAAGCGAACGCTCACTAGTTAGTTAGAACAGATGAGATGATGATCGGGAATAATGGAAACAGTAAGGACGTGTTTTTGGCGTTCACGGTAAGTTGGGCCTCGAGGGGCTGAATTAGGGCCCAATAGGCTTTCGAGCCCATTTGGGTAAATTTGGTAGGAAATGGAAATCTGTTAAATTGCATGTTAAAACTGTTAACACTGTTATGGATATAGGCTAAATGGGCCTAGATGACAGAATCGGCTAAGTAGGGCCCATTAGGGGTTTTTGGCCCAATAACTCGATTTCGCTAAAAATGGGCCAGAATCACTGTTTGCACCCATGAATTGTTTGTAACCGTTAATGAACATGGAAACCCTAATTTTTGGTAAAATTACAAGATTACCCTTATAATATAAAAATGACCGTTTTGCCCCTAGTTAAAAATGACCGTTTTGCCCCTAGGGTTTATATATGAACTTAATGCATGGGATTTTGATAAACATGATATGTATGATATGCACATGATATGTATGATATGCACATGATATGTATGATATGCACAAGAGATGTTCATAAATGCATTGGGTTGGGTTTTTATATGGATGGAGGAAGTGCAAAAGGGCTTATGCCCCAGTTATTAAAAAGGCTTATGCCCCAGTTATTAAAAGGGCTTATGCCCCAGTTATTAAAGGGCTTATGCCCCAGTTATTAAAAAAGGGATTTGCCCCATTTATTAAAAGAGGCTAGGCCTCCAATTATATGATAAAGCAGCTATGCTGCCAGTGGAGAGTTACGGCGGGGTGGGTCGAGTTAATCCCCACATGGTGTGTTGGTTGGTACGGGTGGAGAGTAGCGGATGGTGGGTTGAGTAGCCTTCCCAAATGGGTTGCATTCTTTCATTGACATTACATGTGACATAAAAATGGGCCTTTGGGCCGTACCGTTTACAGTAAAGGCTTCGGCCCAGTGTTATGAATTATGAAATATGAAAAGGGCTATGGCCCAGTACATGTTTGAGATTGGTTTTGGGCTTAGACCCAATAGGCTGTTATTGTTTTGGGCTCTGAAAGGGGCTTGTTGCACACTGAGTTTCCAAACTCACCCCCTTTCCTTAACCTTGCAGGTGAGCCTTGATGTGAGGACTTGGGCCGGAGGGGATTCAAAGTAGCCACGGTGATTGTCTTTGGACTTTTAAATAAGCGTTGGTTTTCATTAGATTCCCTTTAATTATTATTTATTTTTGGGTTGTAATAAGGCCATTTTAACTTTCCTTTTATTTCTTTTCGGGATTATTTTAATTTTAATAACTTCAAACCTGGTTGATAATTATTCAAATGGGCTAGACTTAGGACGTGTTTTCAAAACGATACTTGTTTTCAAAAGAGTTCAACACCATGATTAATCGATTTATCAAAGTCGTTCACTTAAACAAATTTAAACTCGATATAACAAAGTATGGCTATGGTTGTGGGCATGTCTAGGATTGGATCCAATCAAAGAGCTTGGTACTTAAGCAGCCTTCATGGCTCACCTCCTCTATCTCGGATACCTACCTGGTGCCCAACTTCCATACACCTTGTTAACTCAACAAAATATATGGTTTTTAAAACACTAAAACGGAACGTGGGTTTTCAACTCCAATGTGGCACGTCAGATTCGGCCATAACGTCTGGGCTGGGTTTGGGGTGTTACATAGCATCTCTTAAATTATACCTTTCATATTCATGAATATTCATACATTAAATCATTGGTACATCATACCTTTCCATATTTGTCGTAGTGAAGTCAATTACAACCCTTATCGGAGCTCACACAAAGTGTACTAAACGATGGTCGAAACCATCCCTTTTCTATAATCGATGAATACTATGAAGACAATTGAAACCTTGGTACACGTTTCCTTTGTTCCATAGTCCAACTATGGTCTTACATATGCATTGCCATAGCCCTGCCATAGTTATGGTCTTATCATCAGAATTTTATAGCCTAGCTATGGTTTTACATATAAACACTGCCATGGTCCAACCACGGTCTTATGTTTGAATAATTGCCATAGCCTGAAAATGCAAACTGTCTCCATTGATATTAGAAATTACGTTTTTGTAACTTTTTACAATTCATGTTCTATCAACAAATTAATTTAATATCAATAATATAACATCATTTAAACTTTAATATTCATAAACCCTTAGAAATATAATTGAGTTCATATTTATGAACTTATAAAGCTAATTTGCAGTAATGGCTCTGAGTTTCTCAAACATTGATCGACGTAATATCAATTCATTATTTTCATTTTCAATTACACACATCAATATAATCTAATATTATGCAATTAGGTTCATATATTTCAATAAATATAAAACAAAACTAAATCGAATAAACTTACCTGGCTAAATTGTAGAAAAGACAAAGTACAAGGGCATTTTGGTAGTTTTCCATTCTCCTCGATTTTCCACTCGATCTTGATCTAAATTATTAATTCTATTCAATCTATTAATGTAGATAGTAAAACAATGAATTGTATGTAGTTTAGTTCTTTTTACTTAATTAACTATCGAAACGTTAAAAGTTTTCAACGAAACTTTAATACAACCTTAATGACACTCCATAAATATTTTTAAAAATATTTACGGCTCGGCTTATAGAAACAAGGTCCCAATACCTCATTTTCTAAAACCACTTGACTTTAGGATCTTACCACTTGAACTTCATAAATTGCTTATATAACATAAATTATCAAATTGAAAACCTTTTTAAAACCATATTTGACTTATAAATATTAAATAACATTATTTACAAACTTAACACGTCTGAAGGGATCAATGTTGGACTTATCGGATCCTTAGCAATTCATGCCAGGATTGGTCATTGGGGGTCTCTAAAAAGTCCATTTTATAAAATCTTTGAGAGATCAAAAAAAGCACAGATGCTTTATTTATCCCCAAGTCAAGATGAATATTATATGGTAGCGGCAGGAAATTCTTTGGCCTTGAATCAGGGTATTCAGGAAGAACAGGTTGTTCCGGCTCGATACCGCCAAGAATTCCTAACTATTGCATGGGAACAAGTTCATCTTCCTTCGGATTTGGTGGCCCCGAAACCACTAAAAAATAGGTTGTTACATCACATCTAAGCTTTTAATTCCTTCTATTCAATCAATACCATTTTGTATGGTGTAAGCAAAATCATAGAAATTTCGAGTCTCATATTAGTATCACAATTCAACTTTTCTCTTAGATAATAAGTCTGACAATTCTTTAGATAACACATCAATAAGTTTCACTAACTGTCAGTTCTGTAACACCCCAAACCCGGCCCAGACGTTATGGCCTAATCTGGTGTGTCACATTAAAGTGGTTTAGCGAAAACCTTGTTTTCATTGAAAACCCTTCCTTCTAAGTTACATCTCAATCACTTAATAAAAATCCCTTTTTCTGTTGCGAAGCTTTGCTTAAACCAGTTGAGTTAAGAAAACTTATCCTTAAAAGCTTTAGTTGCGGAAACATAGTATTGAAAGAAAACTATAGCTTAGAAAATCCATGTTCCATTTCTTGTAATTATAACGCCCAGATTTAATAATCCAAACAATAATAAAAGGGGGAGGCCTTATTATAATCCATACTAAATGAAAATTACTTAATAACTGAGTAACTTATATACTTTTAAAAACCAATCCAAATTGTCTTGCTAGCTGGCCACCCAGAGTCCTTCCGGACATCGAACCTCCTACTGAGCATCACCTGAGAAAAATAAAAGAGGGAGTGAGTTTTCGCAAACTCAGTGTGTACAACCCTCGATAAGTAACAAGCAAACATCATTCACCATAAAATCACACATGCAATGCGGTGCAACCAACCCCAATAATCCATCCGCTACACACTAACTCCGTCCCCTGGTCACACCATGTGGGGATATAAATATTGACCCACCCATCCGATACACTCCAATGGTAGCCCGGTTGTGGAACTACCTTCATTGCAGTAAGCTGCCAATCACATATTAGGCTTAAAAGCCGTCGGTTGATCCACGATTGTCAAGCAACCATGCAACCCTCATATACTTCCTCCTTTCTATAATTCCCAACCCCTATGCAACCTAAACAGAATATCGTATGTATGCAGCAGTTATACATGTAACATCCATACATCTTACATTCAACACTTAGGGGTATTTTGGTCATTTTCACCCTTAGGGGAATTTCAATAATTTTCCTTTATTACGGGTCTTACTTACCTTGGCCCGTTAACAAATCCCGTGAGCTAAGATGAACGAATACTGTACACCAGGTAGGATTCCAGAGAATAAGAGGTGGGTCATTAAGACTACTTAAGTACCAAGCTCTCCCTAGATCCAATCCTAGACATGCACATACCCGTTGCCACACATTAACCCATGACTTGTCCACGGTCCTTAATAAATTAATTAAGTTTTAGTCATCATACACTAAGCCTATAGCCTCTTACAAAGCCAGAAAAATCCACATACCTATATA